>NC_142937.1:86718107-86773107 GCF_046866305.1 Octopus bimaculoides | reverse complement strand
CAGCCTTGGGCCAATCCTTGTGAGTAGATTTAGTGGACGGAAACTGAAAGAAGCCCATTGTATGTGTATGTGTTTTGTCCCCCCCCCCCCATCATCACTTGACAAGTGACGCTAGTGTGTTTATGTCCCTGTAACTTTGCAGTTTGGCAAAAGAGACCAATAGAATAAGTCCTGGGGTGCTCCAGTATGGCCACAATCAAATGATTGAAAACAAGCAGAAGAATAAAAGGATTATGAAATGTAGAGAAGCAAATATCACGTTCAAATTCCACAGCAATGAAAACATTAATCAGAGACAGTCGTCATGTTTGCCATGAAACCATTACTACTATGGTATTGGTACGTTTAGTTAACGCTAACGAGGAGGGAGAGGATAAATCACATGACTAATTGTCAACATTGTTGTTTTGATTGTAATTATAACCAAAATAATCATACAGCAATTATCTTGCTGAACTTGTGCTCTCTTTCTTTCTTTCTTTCTTTCTTTCTCTCTCTCTTCTCCTCTCTACACCTCTTTCTCTGAAATACACTTTCAAATTGCTACTTTAAATGTGTTTGAATATGTTTAACATATTTTGATGAAGCCAAACCACTTCTTGGAATGTGTGTGTCTGTGTGTGTGCCATAGACACCTAACTAATAATATATATATATATATATATATATATATATATATATATATATATATATATATATATATATATATATATATATATATTTATATTTGTGTAGTCCTGGTAATTGTTGTAGGCATTTTCATCATATATTTGTGGGAATTTTGTCGTCTGTTCAATATTTTCTTTACAAACTGACCATATTGTTGGTACTCTAAGTTGCCTGTTTTATTTGCTTAGTATTCACTGTTGAAAAGCTACTTCAGATAAACGACCGTGCGTTGCTTTTCATGTCACTGAAACATGTTTAAATCCCTATATTTACACTCCTTTAATTACCTTTTACTTCCTAATTAAAGTTTATGTACTTTTCAAGCACATAATCCTCAGAGAATTATGCTAACAAAAACCAAAACAAAACTTAATACATTTAAACTAGTTGACACAGGAACTGTACATGTGACAGAATAGTGTGATGGCATTTAGCATGGTCAGTTGTGTATTTTCAATTCTTGTCTCAGATTGATTGTAAAAATTCTAGAAAACTAACTCAAGGGGTTCTGTACCATTAACATATCACCAAAACCGATAGCCCAGGTAATTATTGTTAGGGGATTTCTTCCATATCTTTGGTAATGTGGGGATTTTTTTTTTTCCATTTATTTTATATTTTGATTAATATCTTCCTAGCTGGACATATTGTTGATTTAATATTCCAATAATATATTGGTTGTTATCAAATGTTGAAAAGTTGCCTTGAATAAAAGACCGTGGATTGTTTTTTAGAATTTGTTTAAATTCTTATTTGCGTGCACAGACACACATGCAAACATCATTATTATTTTCGAAGTCCATTTCTCCACGCTTGCATGAATCTGCTGGAATTTTTTGGGACATATTTTCTGTGGCTGGATGCCCTTTCTGTCACCACTCTTCACTTGTTTCCAAGCAGGGTGATACCTTTACCTCTGCTTGACATGTTTGCACAGATGTTTGGGAACAAACGACACTGCTTGTACGATGGTGATGCTTGTTTACACATGCCATGCAATACCAAGACCAAGTGAGATGCGCGCGCACACACACACACACACATACACACACACACACACACACCTGCACCTGCACACACACACACCTGCACACACACACACACACACAGATCAAGCTGACAGAAACGTTAGCACGCCGGGCGAAATGCTTAGCGGTATTTCATCTGCTGCTACGTTCAGAGTTCAAATTCCGCCGAGGTCGACTTTGCCTTTCATCCTTTCGGGGTCGATAAATTAAGTACCAGTTACGCACTGGGGTCGATATAATCGACTTAATCCCTTTGTCTGTCCTTGTTTGTCCCCTCTGTGTGTAGCCCCTTGTGGGTAGTAAAGAAATAACACACACACACACACACATCATTGTTTTAAATGTCTACTCCATGGCACCTTAAGCAAGTGGCTTCTACTCTATTATGCTAGAACCTTGGGACTGCATTTGATAGATGGAAACTAAAATAACGTGATAGGCTTTCATGCAGTTGTTTCCATATACTGTTTTATGTATACATATGTGTGTGGAGGCAATTATGTGGATGAACGAATTAGATACATTAAATATATAAAATATAATAGTTTGGGTATGAAACACAAAATATGTAAATGAGTGGTTGGCATTAGGAAGGGCATCCAGTTGTAGAAACTCTGCCAGATCAGATTGGAGCCTGGTGCAGCCATCTGGTTTCACCAGTCCTCAGTCAAATTATCCAACCCATGCTAGCATGGAAAGCGGACGTTAAACGATGATGATAATGATGATGATGAGTCTAATTTGTTTATCCACATAATTGCCTGTATACCTGCTCAACTCGAGCCTTCTTATAGCCTTTCTTTACCTGGTGGAATTGTTCCCCTGTAAACACATCGGAGTCTGAGTTTGAATCTTTTGAGTATTGTGGACTATATACATGCGTGCATGCATGTGTGCATGCGTGTGTGTGTGTGTGTGTGTGTGTGTGTGTGTGTGTGTGCTCCCTCATCTTGATATTGTGTGATAGTGGTAAAATAAGTGCCACTGTCATACAAGCAGCGGCATTTATTTCTAGTCTTCCATGAGAACATGCCTGGTCATAAAGAAACATTACCTTGCTTGGAAGCGAGTCAGGGTTAGTGACTGGAAGAGTATCCAGTTGTAGAAAATCTACCTCAACGAATATTCTGTTTGACTCTCGCAAGCATAGAAAAGTGGATGTTAAAATGCTAAAGATGACGATGATGATGATGAGGATGAATAAGTTAACTTTTGATGCTTCGTTTTCTTTTTCCAGAGAAATTTGGGAACCGAGATTACAGTTTGTCAATAGACAATGCAACCCTTGATGATGATGCAGAATACTGTGTTGTTGGACGAAACCTTGTTGGAGAAATAAGGCACTGTGCCCAGCTTATTGTGGAACCAGTGGAAAGTGTTGAGAAAGGTTAGTTAATGAATTCTAAATTTTTATATATATATATATATATATATATATATATATATGTATATATTTATATAAATAAGAATAAGTTCGTTTTTTAAAAATGCCGACCTTATCTCAGGTGGCCAGCATGGGAATAGAAACCTCAGAGGTAATAATTATTATGAAAATTATAGTTTTGGGTATCAAAGATTTGACTGGACTGCTATTTCAAGCATGGTGGTATCTCTTAGATACCCTAGATTATAATTTTTATATATGTATATATGTGTGTGTGTGTGTGTATAATGAAAGAAAGCCCTAAAAATGTAAAAACGTAAATAAAAGTATATATATAATCATCCAACATTCTGATTACCTTATTATTCTATATATATATATATATATATATATATATATATATTTATATATATATATACATATGTATACATATATATATGTATACACATGAATGTATGTATATATATATATATATATATCCATGTATGTATGTGTGTATATATATATATATATATATATATATATATATATATATATACCCCTGGGATCCTGACAGGTACTGCTGTTCTTGGTCAGAATAAACTTAAAAGTAATGATAATTAAGGGGTGACTCCATTCTCCCCACAACTCCAGGTCTCCCACACTGGAGCCTCACTACCTTATGCAGTTTAATGTTATACACAGGACTATATATATATATATATATATATATATATATATATATATATATACACACACACACATACATACATACATACATAAACATGCACATTTTGCAGTGTAAATATGCAAGTTGTCCACACACATTCACTCAAAATGCCTTTCTATTTATTTTATTGATCTTACATTAATTTCTCATTAAAAGTGCTGTGCAATTAACTTAATAATCATTTTATTTTTTTTTTAAATTCTTATACCAATTCTTAAGTGGAGGGAAGTGAGAGAAAGGAAGTTCCAAAGATGACATCATCGACAACAGCATCTGATGTCACCAAGGTTCTGCTGGAGGCTCACAATGGCAGCGTTGGGCAGAAAGCATCCGAAGCACCGTGTGTGAGAGAGGAGAAACACATTGAAAACCTCAGTCGGAAAATGACTCGGACCAAAGATAATGTATCACATGTGGCAGAAGACATGCTTCAGTCAGCAGATGAGGTAAGTCGACATGGCTACATGAGTGTGTTGATATGTTTCCTGTTGTTGTTGTTGTCTTTGATGAAAGACCTTCCAGCCATGACCATCACGTCTTTTATTCAGACAATGTCACTAGGATTTCCCATTCGTTTGAGTACTTCTATTTTTAAGTGTTATGGCACCTGTGCCCAGCGTCGCCTTTCTGGCACTTGTGCCCGCGGAATGTGTAAGGACTTTCGAGTGAGATTGTTGCCAGTGCCCCTGGACTGGCTCTTGTGCGGGTGGCACGTAAAATACACCATTTTGAGTGTGGCCGTTGCCAGTACTGCTCGACTGGCCTTCGTGCGGGTGGCACGTAAAAGCACCCACTACACTCTCGGAGTGGTTGGCGTTAGGAAGGGCATCCAGCTGTAGAAACTCTACCAGATCAGATTGGAGCTTGGTGTAGCCATCTGGTTTCACCAGTTCTCAGTCAAATTGTCCAACCCATGCTAGCATGGAAAGCGGACGTTAAACGACGATGATGATGATGATGATGATTTGATGGAAATTTGGTTGCTATTTCTGGAAGGCCCAGCAACTGTGTAGAAGTACTCTGTCGTTGGTTTGCTGTGTGTGTGTACGTGTCGGTATCATTGCAAGTATACATGTATGTGATGTGAGACTTTTACGTGTATATATGTATCTGCGTATCTTGTTTGTATGCATAAGTATGTGTGCTGTTTATATATATGTCAATGCTGTTATGTGTGGACGTGTCAGGCATATGTGTTTACATAGAATGGTATCATCTAAATTCGACCAGTTTTAGTTGTTCGATGAAGTAAAAACTGAACGCTTAATGGCTCCTTTCTGCATCAACCATAAGACAGTTTGGTTTTTATAAGGGAAGTAACTCTTAGATAACACCGGTTAGTCGAATGGCAGTTATCAAACTTTATATATATATATAGCAATAAGAAAATGGAGGAGAATATGCGGTATCCATCGACTTGCAGACAGTGTATTCCATTGAATTAATTTATTTATTTTGTAACTAAAATGACAGCAGCACAGAATTTTGTCAGTGAACAGGTCGCGGTCTGAAAGCGACTAAAATATTTTGACAAATTAAATTTAAATGTTGAATTGAATCTAACGGCTTTTGTGTGTTATTTTAAATGGCTTACAAACACCTCCCACGCTGCAATTGTTTATATATATATATATATATATATATATATATATATATATATATATATATATATATATATATATATATGTATATATATATATATATTTTTTTTTTACTATGTTCTGCCATAGTAACCAAGTTTGTGGAGATAGCTGACAGCTGTTCTGGGACTGATACGAACTTGTTCTTCTATGTCAGAGGTCTTGCAATGTGGATTATCCTCCACACTTCTTTTAGCAAAGAGAAGGGTCCTGTCAGAGGGCCCTGGTTGATCTGGACAAAGTGATGTGGAATCCTTCCTCTCTCTGGTGAATTGCAGAATCACTCTATTAACTGTAGAAAGAGGGATCCCAAGGTTTTCTGCAATTTTACGCTGACTATGTCCACCTTCAGAATGACCCGCAATACGACCTCTTTGAAATTCAGACAGTTCCAAGGCTTCTTTTGTACATGGCATGATTAAGCAGTCACATCATCATCATCATCATCATCGTTTAACGTCCGCTTTCCATGCTAGCTTATTTTATCAGTCACTTTTGCCAGACTGCTAAGTTATGGGGACATAAACAAACCAACACTGGTTGTCAAATGGTGGGCAACAAACATAGATGTACACGCACACACACACACACACTTACATACACACAAACACACACATGACGGGCTTCTATACAGTTTCCTTTTACCAAATTCACTCACTCTTTGAAACGCTTAGTTTTAGAATGGTCGCAGCCGATGAAGGAAATGTTCTCTATGTGGCCTGTGTGTTTTCTGTGCTCCATTTATCATTTTGTCCACATTTTTTTGCTACGTCCTGTACCTGGATATGCATCTATATATACATGTAGATGTAGGTATGTACATACATATACGTATATTTGCATATATTCATATATTGTTTGTATTATAGTAGAAAACACTTGCCCAAGATGCCGCACAGTGAGACTAAGCCCATTAAAAATTTTTAACTGAAACTCATGGTCTTTATAATAATTCTCTTCTTACAATGTCTCCATATGTTCTGGCAATAATTTGTCTTCAAATCTAATAATATACACATGAGAGCAAAAATTAAGTCAGATTGAAGTGTCTTAAAAATTGTTATGTTTCAGTTTTAAGCAACACTTATTTCTACCAGATTACTAGTTGTACCATGGTGGCACCATGGACATTGTGGCACCATGGACATTGTGACAATAACCACCATATGGAATGCAACACAACTTTGTCGCTTTGCAATTTTCATTCACATTTCAGTGATTAAGAAACTTTCAGTTTTATATTTTACATAATATCTTCAAAGGAAAATAATAAGCTAAAGGAGAAACACATGACCGTATCTTTGAACCAGAATCTGAAACATCTGAGGACGTTAGAGGCTGGCGTTTATTTACAGAACATTATTTTGTGAACATGAACGACATTTTAGTTAGTTCCTTAATTATTTGACTGCACATTGCAGTTGATGCTAACCCCTATAAGTATATCAGTGTGTAACAATCATCGTCATTTAATACCCGTATTCCATGCTGACGTGACAGGACCACAAGCTTGCGCCTCTGGGCTGCATTGGTTCCCAGTGTTTGCTTTGGCAAGGTTCCTATAGCTGGATGCCCATCCTAATGTCAACGACTTTACAGTGTACCATGGGTGATTTTTTTTCATGACAAAGATATTTCTCCTCATTAGGAAAAACAGCTATGGAAACTCTTGTAAAAAGTAACAAGAGTGCATGAATGGCTGTGTGGTAAGTAGCTTGCTTACCAACCACATGGTTCCGGGTTCAGTCCCACTGCGTGGCACTTTGGGCAAGTGTCTTCTACTATAGCCTCGGGCCGACTAAAGCCTTGTGAGTGGATTTGGTAGACAGAAACTGAAAGAAGCCCGTTGTATATATGTATATATATATGTGTGTGTGTGTATATGTTTCTGTGTCTGTGTTTGTCCCCCACCAACATCACTTGACAACCGATGGTGGTGTGTTTACGTCCCCGTAACTTAGCGGTTCAGCAAAAGAGACTGATAGAATAAGTACTAGGCTTACAAAGAATAAGTCCTGGGGTCGATTTGCTCGACTAAAGGTGGTGCTTCAGTACACACATATATATATATACATATATACGATGGGCTTTCAGTTACCATCTACCAAATCCATTCACAAGTCTTTGGTCGGCCCGAGACTATACTAGAAGACACTTGCCCAAGGTGTCACTCAGTGGGACTGAACCCGGAACCATGTGGTTGGTAAGCAAGCTACTTACCACACAGCCACTCCTGCGCCTATATTAAATGCCTTGAATTAATAATAATCCTTTCTACTATAGGCTCAAAGCCTGAAATTTATTGGTTTTGGTGATTACATCAACCCTAGTATTCAACTGGTACCTGTTTTATCCAACCTGGAAAGATGATAGGCCAAGTTAATCTCAGTGGAATTTGAACGCAAAATGTAAAGATAATAAATGCTGTCCAATGTGCTGATGATTCTGCCAGCTCAGATGGTGGTGATGACGATGATTGTTGTTGTTGTTGTTATTATTATTATTATTATTATTATTATTATTATTATTATTATTATTATTATTTTTATGGTGGTGAGCTGGCAGAACTGTTAGCACGCTGGGCGAAATGCTTAGTGGTATTTCATCTGCCACTATGTTCTGTGTTCAAATTCCGCCGAGGTCGACTTTGCCTTTCATCCTATTGGCATCAGTTAAATAAGTACCAGTTATGCACCATGATCGACTTAATCCCTCTCACCAATGGTTCTGCCAGCTCACTCTCTTTACATCAACAACAACAACAACAACAACAATAATCAAATTCTCTTTATAATAAACTCTGACACTGTTTTTTATGCCAACTTACCACCCACTAATAACAGCAACAACACTAAATTAATAATAAAAATATGAATAATTTCTTTACTGTATACATACATATACACATGGATACTATATATATTTGTGTGTGTGTGTGTGTGTGTGTGTGTACACATCTTGCTTAATTTTGAAATTTTTTCCATGTTTGTAATTTAGTTCAATTTCTGACAACCCCCCCACCCACCCCACACACACCCACACACACATACACCCACACATATACACCTCCCTACCTCACCCCCCTCACCCTCCTAGAGAAAACCAGGATATTATCATAAACAATAGCAGACAAGAGACCTTTTTCTTTCTTTCTTGGTTTTTCTCTTTCTCTGGGTGTCTGCTACGGAGACAATTCTTTCCATGCAGAAGTGTAACAAATTTGGTTTCCCTTTTTTTTTTTTTTCCCCAAGCAACAACATGCTGCTTCCATTCTGCATCATCTCCTCCCTTCACCATTATCACCACCATCACCACCTTAGCCTATTAAATACCATCTGGCATCAATTTACATCATCATCATAATAATAATAATAATAATAATAATAATAATAATAATAATAATGATAATAATAATAATAATAATAATGATAATAATAATAATAATGATAATAAAAACCTATCTCTTCTCTGTATACAATCCTATTCTTTGTCTCACAATGTTTGCAGTGTTTGTTGTTATTATAGATGTTTTTTATTTTCTGTTCCTTTTCTTATTATAATGGTGTTCCCTTTTAAATTTTTTATCTTGGATGATAAGCACATTCTGCAGAAGAAAGGAAGGAATATATTATATGTATGTATGTGTGTGTGTGTGTATGTGTATATATCATCATCATCATCATCACTACTCAACGTCCGTTTTCCATGCAGGCATGGGTTGGACAGTTTGGCAGGAGCTGGTAAAGCTGGGGGTGGGGGTTAGACCAGGCTACATTGTCTGTCCTGGCTTGGTTTCTATGGCTGGATGCCCTTCCTAACGCCAACGACATTACAAGGTGTACTGGGTTGGCACTAGCATGGCACAAGAATGGAAAATGGACATTAATGGATGATGATGATGATAAAGATGAAGATACGTTCATGTGTGTGTGTGTGTGTCACACATTCTAGCATCTAGCATGGAAGGCAGATGTTAAACAATGATGATGATGATTATATATATATATATATATATATATATATATATATATATATATATATATATATATATATATATTATAACAATTATAGTAAGGGCAAACTACATGGTATAACAATTAAAATAAGGGAAATCTACATAGTCGTGCCACATGCTAGCATGTGGAAGTACCATGTAATTTTCCCTTATAATTGTTATAAAAAATTATATGCTCTGTATTAATTTTTACCTAAAAGGTTTTACATGCTAGCTACCTGATAAAATCCTACATAGGTTTTATCCCTGATTATAATATGATACACACACACACACACACACACACACACGCACACACAAACATGTATATATGTGTAGTAATAATAGTAGGATAGGTAACATGTATGACTATCTTTGATTAGCATGAAAATTTCCATGTTGGAAGGCTTGACAGGAACTGGTAAGGCCAGGGGCCATGCCAAGCTCCATAGTCTGTTTAGGTTTGATTTTTATGGCCAGACGCCCTTTCTAACACCAACCTCTCCACAGAGTGTACTGGGTGCTTTTTATGTGGCACCATCGCCAATGCTTTTTTAAACGGCACCAGCACCAGGGCATTTTTTATGTGGCACCAGCACCCACAACAATGCTTTTTATATCGCACCTTGGTTTTAGGGTCTCAATTCTGTTGTGGTGGGCCAGTCTTCTCAAGTTTTGAAAGTAATGAAGACTTGATTGAAATAACTTTATCATTATTCGGCTAGTTTTTGAAACACAAGTCAATGTGGAAATTGGAGTAACGTTTTAATTTAGATCATTTTAAAAGAGGTAATTTATATCAGAATTACGGGTGGTCCTGGGTTGGTAACAAAAAGGTTATGGATTACTTTAGTTAAGATGTTAGACAAAATTTAAAAAAAATAAAATCTGTTTTTCTGTTAGAATAAAATTAAAACTAATGGAAAAACATTAAAAGCAAGATATGATGTTGTGATGGTATTAACTTGGTTGTATCTAGATAAAACTAAGAATATTCTAGCGTATGTTGTAAGTGTTACATATGTATATTGAAATAAATGTTGTAATGTGTGTCTAAGGAAGAAAGAAAGAGAGAGAGAGAGAGAGAGAGAGAGAGAGAGAGAGAGAGAGAGTGGAATGCAATAAAAAATATCTGAGTATATATTAATGGTGCAACAATTGTGGGCGTAGGTATGAATGCATATTTGTGCACACATACACATGTCCCTGTGTCGTTCTTTCTCTTACACTATATATATGTGTATATGTGTGTTGTGTATGTGTGTGGTATTGAAAAGTGTGTTATAATACACACACACATATATATATATATATAAAGTTATTAATATTGTAATATGTCTTCTGTGTGCGCGCGCGCGTGTGTGTGTGTGTGTATTGTAATATGTCTTCAATGTGTATGTATGTGTATATATATATATATATATATATCTTTCTCTCTCTCTCTCTCTCTCTCTCTCTCTCTCTATATATATATATATATATATATATATATATATATATATATACACAGTTTATTTTTATTATGATACATATAAATTCCAAGCTGGCATGTACTTTTGTCACATCCCATTTTTCATTTATTTCTACTGTGTTGCACTACATATTTACGTGTACTATACTTTATTTGTACACTATTACACTAAATGCCAATCTATTCTCTATTACACTCAGTAAGTATTAATGTATACTGTACTGTACTGTCTGCCTTTTTTTTTGTTGCTGTTGTTGTGTCAAACAGGAAAAAATAAACCAGAAAGAACTTCCACTGTAGATACATATATGGCTGTGTTCTTTAAAAGTTAGCTTAAGAACTATGTGACTCTGAGTTTTATGCCACAGGGTGGCATAAAAATTGTGTCTGTTCCTGTCTTTGGGTTGTGGATTTAGTCTTTATAATTTTGTTTTATTTAGAAAATTAAGATTTGAATTTAATAATTACTGATATAACACATGTGTTTGATACATATATAATATGAAACCACATTAAAATACAAATCAAATCTAAAACCAAAGGAAATGCAAACATGAGTGAAGAAGAAAACAAAAAACAAAAAAGAAGAAAAGGAGGAAGAAAGAACATCGATTCACCACTAAAGGCATCAATTGGTGACACATCACAAGGTTCAACAGAACCAACTGAAGCATGCTCCAGCATGGCCGCAGTCAAATGACTGAAACAAGTAAAAGTATTAAAACGATGATGATGACAACGACAACGATGATGATGGTGATGATGATTGGAATGTTTCTGATCATAAGTCTGTTTAATTAGGTCTGACCTAGGATTAAGCAATGACATCAACGACACTAACACCGTTACCAACAACAAGAACAACAACACCAACACCAACACAGTCTTAAAGGTATTAGATCAGATTAGTAAACTAAAAGAATCAGTTTTCAGCTTGGAACTTAACATTCCTGCAAACATTTTCTTTCACCAACAAGCTAAACCCCACCGCACTCCATGTTGTTTCATATCGTCATATCCTGTTGTATATACATGTCATCTAAGTATATCAACCACACAGATTACATTTCTTTATGTCAAGGAACATGAAAATAAAGAAAAAAAAAGAACAAAATGTAAAAAAAAAAATGCAAGTTTTGCACAATAAAAATTGCAATTTGATATCTTGCTAAAAACTTCAGTAAAATATTTTTTATTTCGTGTTTTTATTCCTTCACTGGTTTACAGTTACTGGACTGTAGCCATGCTGGTGCATTAGTTTTAGGCGTTCATATTGACTCTAAGCTTTGTTTTATTGACACAGCATCGTCAACATCATCATTGTCATTCAATGTCCATAGGTCAGATGGAATTTGTTGAGACAGACATTTTGTGGCTGGGTGCCTTTCCAGTCACAAACCTTCATCTGTTTCCCTTCAAGCTAATATTTCCCATGGCCAGACACGTTTTCCATGGAAGACAGGAAATGAGCAATACCTCTTGTATGATGGTAACACTTGTTTACAACCACCAAATGATGCTAAGACAGGACACACGCACATATTACACATTACACACACACACACAGAGCACTCATTTTTTTTCGGATTCCATCTACTGAATTCATTAATAAGGTTTTTGTCAACCTAGGGCTATAATAGAAGACACTTGTCCAAGGTGTCACCCAGGGGAGTGAACTTAAGACCACATGACTGGAAACAAGCTTTTCAACCACATAGCCATGTCTATACCTACTTATAAATATTACAAGTATATGGTAGCTGCTCCAGCTTAGTCTGTAAAAGAATATTTCAATGATTAGAGTAAATGTGTATTCTAGATGTTTGATTTATCAATCTTCCAGCATTTGGCATTAATCTTTCTCAATAAAGTAGCCAATATATGATAGACTTTTGCACAGATTTCTATTTACCAAATTCTGCTCTGAAAGGCTTTGTCAGCTTGATGATGGCTACTGTAGTCAAAGACAGTCACTTATCCAAGGTACCATGGTGTGGGATTGAACTTGAAGCAATATAATCATAAAGCAATTTTCCGAACCACACCATCCTGCCTGAGTTCATAAGTACTTGAACATAAATACATATGTCTGTTTCATTTAGTAATCTTTAGATTAATCTCATTTAATAATCCTACATTGTCCATTGGGTTTTGAAGAAATTCTAGAAGTTCTCTCTCTCAAAAATCACAGTGGCAGATTTGCTACAATCTTGCTACAATTCAGATTTGCTACAATGCTTTGCACTATTTAGTTATAGATCTTTATATTTTGTGTTCAAATCACACTGAAGGCCAACTTTGTCTTTCATCTTTCTGGGTTCAATCGAATAAAATATCAGTCAATTAAAAGGATTCAATTTAATTGATGATACCTATATCTTGATTTCAAGGCCTTGTGTCTTGTTAGAAACCAATATTATTATTGTTGTTGCTGTGTTTTCTTTTTTCTTTTTTTTTTTTATCTTAGAGTCACTTCTGATCATGCAAACTTATGTACAAAGTCATTTTAGCTCTGAATGTCCATCTCATTATCTACTATAATAATACTCTTGTGTTTTTCTTTGTCACAACATCTGAATGAAAAAGGAAGGGGTGATAGATGAATAAAGAAGGAAGGGGTGATGGCAATGTGGTAGTGGGAATGTTTCAACTCTGTGTGAGTATATGTGTGTGTATGTGAAAGGGAGGTATGCGAGTGTGTGTGTGTGTGTGTGTGTGTGTATATAAAATGAGAGAGAGAGAGGGAGAGAGAGTGATAGAGAGAGAGAGCTATGTTTCCAATGTTTACTTCCTTTAAAACAGAATGGCTTGATTCCTAGGAATTTTATTTGCTATTTCTAGCAATTTGTGCCGGTACATAGAAGCACCCTGTTTCTCACTATTCAAATGTTGGCTGTTGGAATAACGTATTAATCATACTAATCCTGAGAATAGGATTAGCTGAAAAATATTGTTTATATTGAAAATATTTCGTATAAGCAAACTGCAGTATTTTGTTTTGTCTGGAATAGTGTGTCAGACATAAGAGAAAATGAAATTTGAAGAGAAATCCATGTCTCATTGGTCAAGTTATTTATGAACACAGGCGTTGCCTTTGTTTAGAAATACATTACATTGTGTGTGTATACACACATACATACATACATACATATATATATACATACATATGCACACATGTGCACTAATCTGAGTGCATGTGTGTATATGTATGTATATGTATACATATATATATATATATATATATATATATATATATATATATATATATATATATATATATATATATATATATATATATATATATATATATATATATATAGAGAGAGAGAGAGATAGATAGATAGATAGATAGATAGATAGAGAGATAGATAGATAAATAGATAGATATACATATGCTTTGTATATGTACCTACACTTATGTGTATATATGTGTGTATAAGTGTGTGTATGTTTATACTGATTCATACACTTACATATATATTCTCCCACGCATGCATAATAGAGTTTGCATACTCTCCTACAGCAATTGGCTTTGATATTTTTCATATGAAATCTTAAAGGTTCAAATACAACTACATCTGTATGTGCTCATGTGTGTATACATACATACATACATACATACATATACATACATATATACATGTTTATATATGAATACATAACTGGTGCTGCTAATATGGTTAACAAATGCTGGACATAATTTTACACCCTATTTTCACTGAAATATTCCAGTTACAGTCTTAGAACTTAGAACTATCTTGGCATCATTTAAGTTTCCATCAGCTATTCCTCAACTTACCATTTCCAAGAGGAAGTGTCGTTCCATTTGATATATAATCTTAGCCTACTCTTACAATAGAAATAAAGTAAATGCTACCCCCTATCTTGAAGTTATCGATGCCTAGGGATATACCCCAAATATTTTCTGACTTCTGCTAGAGAGTCAAAGAATTTTTGTTCATTCTGCTGAATTTTTAAAAATGCAATATTATCTGCTCAAATAGAGGAATGGTATGTACTCACACACACACACACACACACACACACACACACATACACACACTCATATGTATATACATTCATATATACACATTTATGCACAACCATGCTGACATATATAATAGATGTATTAGCTTATTTATGTTTATGTACTTATCTATATATATCTGTATACATACATACATATATATTTTTTCACATACATATACACATGCATACATATATGTATTCATAAATCATGTATATATATATATATATATATATATATATATATATATATATATATATATATTTATTTATTCATGTGTATGTTATATGTAATATAATATTTATATACACATACAAAAGTATGTGTGTGTGAATGTCTGTGTCTGTACATATATGTGACGTGGGAGAATGTATATTTTGGTTAAATTATTAATGAATATAACCATTTCCTGGCTTTACATTATACATACATAAATATACACCCACACACATAAACACACATCCACCCATCTTTAGGATTTCGTTTTTTCAGCAAGTATTTTGCTCAGCTAATTTTTTTTGTTTTTGCCCCTTCATCATTCATACCCACTAACATTAAACATCTACTGGAACATACTTGCTTCATTCCTGTCCAGCCTTTGCACATCGTTCACATTAAGTGTTCATGTTTCTCTACCATGCAGCACTGCACTTCATACACAGGCATCATACAATCTGGTTTTGATTTAGTTATCTGCCCTTGAAGTATACCCACTATTCAGTGATTGAAACCAGTACAATGGTACGTAGGCATGCATGCGTGCATACACTCATGCACACATACACATGCATGCACACACACGTGTAGGCACAGTATGGCCAAATGGTCAATGTGTTTGTTTTGCACTCACACAGTCCAGAATCTCATCACATTCTGTCCTAGTGTACGTTGTTCAAAGTGATGTGCAGACACGAAGATACTTACAACGGTTATCAATCTTCTTTTGAACATATGATGGTTGCCTTGCTACTTATATCAACAGCATCTCAAAGATCAGATGTGTTTCACTGTCCATGAAACTTTGAGTAATGTAGATTTAAATAACAATCTGTTAATACAAATATTTGACCTCTGTGACAAGTTTCGAGTACTTTTTCTCTTCTTCACTTAACTACATCTATTATATATATATATATATATATATATATATATATATATATAATATATATGTATATATAAAACTATTTGACCTTCCCATGATACAATATGCATGCATACACACTTTTATGTGTGGTTACCATATATGAATATGTATGTGTTAAAGAGAGAGATATCTGTACACGTGTGTGTGTTTGTGTGTGTGTGTTTGTGTGTGTGTGTATGTTATATTCCATGTGTGGGTGTAGTCATCTGAAAAGTCTGCCACTTCTGAAGCGCTGGCAATAGTGTAGAAAGTGAAGTCACTGATCCGAGACCATACTCCAAGACTGTCGGCTCCACTAACACAATGACAAACAGCTGCTGTATTTTCAGCTCTTACATTTCTAGAATGATTATGAAATTGTATATACTGTGCGTATATGGCTCTCGGTGGGTGTGTACATGTGTGTGTATATCTTTGTGAGTTTGTGTGTGTATATGCATGTTTTCCTCTGTGTGTGTGTGTCTTTGCAAAGTTTTCTGTCAGTGTGTACAGTATTTGTGTGTTTTTGTGTTTATTTCTGTTTCAATTTATAACTTGCTTTTGTGTGTGTGTGTGTTTAAGTAAATGGTTCACAGACTGTTACACAATATGAGTACCATGTGTTTTGGTTGTGAAATTTTTTCAATACTAACAAGTAAACCGACCACAATTCACTTTCTGCCGACTCAGCATGTTTGAAGAACTTCAGCTAAAATATCAGCACATATTTTGTAATGTCATACCTCTAAGAACTTCCTTAAGTTTCTGAGAAACGGCAACATTTGGGGCTAAATTAATGTGAGTGAATGTTACAAGGATTATGATCTTCAGAATTTCTTCATTTCAAGTTTCCTTTGATAAGGCATAAAGGTTAGTTTTCAGAGAGAGTGAGAAAGAGAGATGTTGGGTTATCTTCTGTTGACACACTTTGCCTACAATATCTCTATTGTAGTGTGTCATTTAACCCTAGTGCTGTTTTGTAATCACTGGGACTTGGCTTCAATTACATGAGATCCCAGAAGGAATGAAGAGAGGTTATTGCCAGAAATGTGACAATGCAACAGAAATAACTCAAATGACCCAGTCTTCTGAGAGTAGACGGGTACTAACCAAATAATTTCCCTCAAGAAAAAAGCAAAGTGTATCTAATTTAGGCACAAGGCTAGGAATTTTGAAGAGAGGTGATGAGTTGACTATATCAATCCTAGTATTAAGCTAATACTTTTTTTTATCAACCCTGGAGGGTTGAAAAGCAGAGGTGGCTTAGACAGGATTTGAACTCAGAATATACAGAGCTGGAAGAAATACTCTTTTCTACTCTAGGCAAAGGCCTGAAATTTTTGGGGTGGGGTGGGGGGTGGGGGTGGGGGTGGGCAGTCAATTAGATCAACCCTAGTATGCAACTGGTACTTAATTTATTGACCCTGAAAGGATGAAAGGCAAAGTCAACCTCGGTGGAATTTGAACTCAGAGCATAAAGACAGACGAAATACCACTAAGCATTTCGCCTGGCGTGCTAACGTTTCTGCCAGCTCGCCGCCTTAGAGTTGGAACAAATACTGCAAGACATTTTATCTAAGGTTCTAATGATTCTGTCAATTCTGCTAATCTAACAATAATCAAAATTGATGGATGCCGATTAAAATTTCCTGTAACGAAAGTTCAATTGTTTGTCAACCAAACTATTTGCTCACAATGTCTGAGTATTCCACAGACATGTGTACCTTTAACCTTTCAACATTTGAATTTGCCAAATATTCTCCCTTGTTTTATGTTCAAACGGGCCATATCTGGCCTTTCACAACTACCCTACAATGTCATTCTAAAAACGAACAATCACTTCACTGAAATCTCAAAGCTATGAAATAATGCGTGATTCATTCAATGTGAATAAATAATCTCAGGGATCAATAAAAAATAAGCACAAGACCATAGAAATAATTAAAACTTCTGAAAGCATTGATCTATCATGGCTGTAGTCCTCCCAGGCGTGGCTGTGTGGTAAGTAGCTTATATATATATATATATATGTATGTGTGTATATATATATATATATGTGTGTGTGTATATATATATATGAATATATATATATGAGGATATTATTGTTTATAATAATATCAGTGGTTTAGCATGCGTAAAAAACCCCATAAAGGTAAAAATTATCAATAGTTTATCAGTGGTTTGGTCATTTTGGCTGCTATGTTAGTGTTCTGGCACTGCCTGGTAATATCCTTATTTATTAATATATATATATATATATATATATATATATATATATATTTAAGGTATATGCCATGAGGAATGTAGCAGGGTACAAAATAGAGCTTGTTCACCCTTAAAATTACTAAATAGCCAGTAGTATTACAATATACCTTCAAGTCTAGGTTTGGACAAATCCTCTATAAAACATCAGCCTAGAGGTTGCTTTAAAAAAGTAATTAAATAACTTCTAGCAACAGCCTCCTTACAGTCTGTTATTAAGAAACTAACCTACCCCATCTTTATTTATATTTTCCCCTTCATTTTCTTTTTAATCTCTCTCTTTGAAGATGACTCTAATCCAGCACCATTTGGATTTTATGGATCGAACCCTAAACAAGCTGGAAAATAACATGCCTCAACATGTCAACCCTCAATCAAATGATGAAGACACGTTAAACAACAACGAGGAATTTCAGGTTAATGATGTGTTTGCCCAGAAGGTTCTGGCAGAATATCACATACAGGTAAGACTTGCTTTCTTCCATCCAATTCTTCTTATAGTATTTCATTTTCTTTGTCTATCTTACAAAGTTTTAAAAGTACAAACATTGTTTTAGGCTGGGGTAGATTAGTTTTAATTGTGTATCTGTATTTATATGTGTGTAAGTGTGTTTGTAATATATATATATATACATATATATATAATTACATTTGTTTGAGCAAGTTTGACCAGATGTTGATGTATTACATTATATTAATGTTTATTTTTGTCAAGTTATATATAAAAATAATGTAAGATTAAAATGAAAAATTACATAATACTTGATAAAGCCTCATGATAGCAAAGGAGAATGGGCACCAGCCACCCCACCCAAAGGTTGGGGTGGACTGCACCTGCCTACCTCAGTTGCTATGACATTGAGGTAGATCCGACCACCCCTGTTAACGGGGACAAAACCCAGATTTAAAACACTGGATGATGATGACATATATATATATATATATACATATTTATAGTAGATTGAGTGGCTTACTTGATTATCTTTGATAATATTATAATATCATTGATTATCTGAAAAGAAAAAATTATTAATTAATAAAGTGGTTAATATAGCTAAGTACAAGAAGGCTATGGTAATGCTGCACTATTGTAAACCATAAATGAATGCAGTTGACAATGAATATTTGCAGCAGCGTAGCAAAATTGTAAAAACCAAATTATTGAATTTTTGTTTTCTTCGTTTTCTTAAAGATAATGAATTCTATTTTGGTCAGAACAGGATCTGGGAATATTTAGGATTGTTACCACCCTCAGCCACTTAGTATGAAATTCTAGAACTAGGATTTAGTAAGCATTTATATCTCTTGCATACAGTTACATACATGGATATGTATTTACCTCCATCCCCCCTCCAACACACACACACACACACACACACTTGTATACCTAGGTAGGATAGCTCAAGACAAAATAATCCTGTACTCTCTTTACTTGTTTCAGTCATTTGACTGCGGCCATGCTGGAGCACCGCCTTTAGTCGAGCTAATCGACCCCAGGACTTATTCTTTGCAAGCCTAGTACTTATTCTATCGGTCTCTTTTGCCGAACCGCTAAGTTACGGGGACATAAACACACCAGCATCGGTTGTCAAGCGATGTTGGGGGGACAAACACAGACACATACATACACACACACACACACACACATATATATATATACATATATATACGACGGGCTTCTTTCAATTTCCGTCTACCAAATCCACTCACAAGGCTTTGGTCGGCCCGAGGCTATAATAGAAGACACTTGCCCAAGGTGCCATGCAGTGGGACTGAACCCGGAACCATGTGGTTGGTAAGCAAGCTACTTACCACACAGTCACTCCTACGCCTATAGATATGTTATTTCCACAGGGGACCAGTTAATCAGAAATTCACATCTGCAGCTACTATTTTGCTTTATATCAAGACATCACATCACAGTTGTTTATTGATGAATCTGCATCGAATTCATTTGCTGTTTTTTTTCGGTCTTGGGTCAGCCTTCATCTAACAAATCAATGATTAAATGTCCCCTCCCCCCCATTACCATTTCATCCTTTTGTATATCTTGGACTACATCGTATGGTGAATTTGTTCTTCCAATTTTAAAATGTGATTTATTATTTGGCTGCAATTTCTAGCTGGTCTGAATACTGAATAGAGACCCTTCACATTTGTGCGTGTGATCTTTGCACAAGGGCCATGTCACTCTACTGAGGTGTGTTCCAATTTCAGTGTACATATTGCTGAAAATTGCAAAGGCGTATGGCTCAGTGATTAGAGTCATCAGGCTTACAATCTTGAGGTTGTGAGTTCAATTCCCAGTCCAGGCTATGTGTTGTGTTCTTGAGCAAGACACTTTATTTCACAACTCTCCAGTTTCACTCAGCTGTAGAAATGAGTTGCAACATCACTGGTGCCAAGCTGTATCAGCCTTTGCCTTTCCCTTGGATAACACCAGTGGTATAGAGAGGGGAGGCTGGCATGCATGGGTGACTGCTGGTTTTCCATAAACAACTTTGTCTGGACTTGTGTCTTGGAGGGGGACTTTCTTAATGCAATCCCATGGTCGTTCAGGACCGAAGGGGATCTTTACCCATTACCCTTTTTTTTCACTGCTGAAACAAGCGCAGTTTTACTTCACAGCTCTCAGAGAGAAAGAGAAAGAGAGAGAGAGAGAGTTACTTTGCTTTTCTGATGATGATCGTCTAACCAGGGCAAAAACCCATATTTGGGATGGATCTTTATCCCACCCAGAAGAAATAAATTTAACTACAATAAATCTGGAGTTAAAGCATTACAGATTGGGGGTTTGTTTATAAAAGGATTTACTTCATTTGCCTCTAAACTATTGATAGTATGCTTCACCCCTTCCACTGACCCCTTTGTCCATCCTTTGACCTCCATATTCCATATGCACATATGTTGTTGGCACTCCGTTTTTATGACGTCGAGGGTTCCAGTTGATCCGATCAACGGAACAGCCTGCTCGTGAAATTAACGTGCAAGTGGCTGAGCACTCCACAGACACGTGTACCCTTAACGTAGTTCTTGGGGATATTCAGCGTGACACAGTGTGACAAGGCTGACCCTTTGAATTACAGCCACAACAGAAACAGGAAGTAAGAGTGAGAGAAAGTTGTGGTGAAAGAGTACAGCAGGGTTTGCCACCATCCCCTGCCGGAGCCTCGTGGAGCTTTATGTGTTTTCGCTCAATAAACACTCACAACGCCTGGTCTGGGAATTGAAACACTGATCCTATGACCGCGAGTCCACAGCCCTAACCAATGGGCCATTGTGCCTCCACACATGCACATAATTAACACAACAAAACTCATTATGATAGCTATTAATTAAAACATTAGTGAAACTTTGGAATGTTTGTTTTGGGGAAGAGTTTTTCTAAGAAAACAAGGAGTAAAATCACCGTTAAAACGTTGGCTTTTATGAATTTTTGTCAAAATAGTTGTTGTAGTTGCTGTTGTTGTGGCTGTTGTTTTTGTTGCAATTGTTGTGTTGTTTTTTGTTACTGTTGATGTTACTTACCCTGAATTATGAAATATTGTTGTAGTTGTTGTTATTGCCATGGTTTGTCTCAAATTTCTTCTGTTATGGGATGTTCTGTTGTTGTTTGTACTCGGGTTTCAAATAATTATATAATACCAGCGGGTTGAGAAACCCAGCACTATCTCCTTCCTTCCTTCCTTTTTTCTTTCTCTCTTTTCTTCCTTCCACTTCTCCCTCTTTCTTTCTTTCTTCTTTCCTTCCTTCCTTCCTTCCTTCTTTCTTTCTTTCTTTCTTTCTTTGTTTCCTTGTCTTTCTTCCTTCCTTCCTTCCTTCTGTCATCCTTCCTTCCTTCTGTCTTCCTTCCTTCCTTCCTTCTGTCTTCCTTCCTTTGTTTCTTTCTTTCTTTCTTTCTTTCTTTCTTTCTTTCTTTTTTTCTTTCTTTCTTTCTTTCTTATTTGTTTTACATGATTGATTTTGTTGTGTGTTTTTTTTTTTAATGACTTGTCTTTTACTTTTGAATTATATTTTTTAATTGCTTAACAGCCATTCTCCAATATTAATTATTGCTTTGGTGAAGGGAGACAACTTTGGTGAAGTGGATGGAGGTGGCGCTCTTTTACTGCTTTATTGCACTGTTTATTTTTGTAATATTTCTGATGTCTTTGTCTGGATGGAAGGTCTGTGTCCCATAAGCCATGCAGACCTTCCCAGACTAAGTTACACATAGCGAGGTTGGTGCTAATATACATCATGTAATGAATTAAAGATATTCAACCGTTTAGTATCAGAATTACTTTGTCAAATGTAATACTTATTTATTCACATCATTTCGAATTAAACATACATTATCTCACAATTTTGTGATTTCAATGATGTGATTGTTTATTTTTAAAATGACATTGTAGGGTAGGTGTGAGAGGCTGGATCTAGTCAGTTTGCATATAAAACAGGTAGAATATACTGAGCTGGATATGACCAGTTTGAATGCTAAAGGGTTAAATTATTAGAATTATTCCCTGGGGTATTGGTAAAAAAAATCATTAACTCAATGAGTAATTTTGGTCAAGAATGGTTAGGGGAGATAAAATTAAAAAAAAATTAAGATCAGTTAAAAATATGTCCCTTTTAGTTGTACATCTGTTTTGCTCTTGAGTGGAAGAGAGAATTGATACAAAGTACGAACTAAAGTCTTTCTCTTTTACAAAAGTAAAACAAATGAACCAACCAAAAAGGTAATTATAGAAGCAGAGGTTTCCCAGCCATCATTTAATAACAAAGTGAGTTCGTTAACACCTGATGGGAGTCTTCATAAGTTCAGTTGTGAAGGCAATAACCAGAAGAAGAATGAAACAACCAAATGTATGCCTTGCTTACCTTAATAGATATATGCACATTGAAGAGAAATGTTTGAATAATCAAAAAAAAAAAAAGTGTGGACAATGTGGTGAGGTGAGATCAGATTGATTCTGATGTTGACAGTACGACGATAACTCTGGCCATATTTCAGTCTTATCAAACAACCTCAGTGAACCATAGACTTTGTGAAGTGAAATTATTCACCTATCTCTTCTGTCTCTGTTGAAGAAAATTACTCGTTAAGCTAATGATTTTCTCCTTATCACCAGTGTAATTTGAATTAATTGGAACTTCTTGACTTAATGCATCAGAAATATTTGCACTGATTTTTACCATTTACTTTACATGCAGAGTGGATCCCTGAGTATCTAACCTCCCCTGTTTTTTTTAAAAACATATTTGGTGTGGGTGTTTATTTTGCTGTGCTTTTTTTTAATTTTCTTAAATTTTACTGACAGATGATTGCTAAATCATTTTACCATGTTCAAATATGTTTTTGTCTTTGTATTCTTCTTCATTCTTTCAACATTTACCTATTTTATTCTTTTTCATTCATTCTTTTTTACCTATTCTTCTTCTGTTTTCTTTATTCTTCCACTTCCTTCATTTTTAATTTTCCTTCATTTTTAACTCTCCTTCTCTTTTCTCCTTTTATGACTTTTTCCTTAACTTTCTTCTGTAAACTTTATGCTCATTCCTTCAACTATCTTCTTCTCTCTATTGACTTTCTTCTTCTTTCTACACATTAATCTCCACAATTCTTTATTTCCAATCTCCCTTTCTCTCCTCTTTTTACTTTCCCCTTCAATGTCTTACCCTTTTTACCACCTATCCCTCCCTCTATTCCCCTCATCTGTTTCCACCTTGTTTCACTAATATTTAAATTTGTTTTATTTTCTTTTTCTTTTGTCTTACTTAATTTATTAAAAAAAAACCCCAAACTTATAAAACTTCACTTTTGTTCATCATGTCTTTGAGAAAGAGAGTTTTCCTGCGTTTTCCCTATGTAAATCCAATAAGCTATCCAAGGAAGATCTCTGGTGATGAATGATTTACAACAAGATCTGTGATTGAGATTCAGATCCTAATCAAAGCAATCTCTCTCTCTCTCTCTCTTCTCTCTCTCTCTCTCTCTCTCTCTCTCTCTCTCTCTCTCTCTCTCTCTCTCTCTCTCTTCATTTACACAGCTAATATATTTTGTACCTGATTTGTATTCTATGTGATTTGTATTCTATGTGATAGACTAAAGTTGTTTTTGTTGTTGCTATAATAGTTTAGCTCTAGATTAGATTTGATCCATAAAACCTTATGTCTAAAACACTCTAGTAGTGGCCAGCTTTTTTTTTTCTAGCATAACATATCTAGGTCTTAACCAATGTGTGTTTTTGCATGTCTTTCAAATTTAGTAACGTAAGATTTTAGGGAGATTTTGCTGTTATATCTAGCAGGTGACCACATAGATTATGTATGTATATCTGCTTTTGTGTGTGTGTGTGTGTGTGCATGTTGTGTGAATGATAATGTGTGTAAGATGTAAAATGGTTGGCGCTGGAAGGGTGCCATACAATTCCTTACATAAATGTTAGAGGAAAAATATCGGAACAAGAAAACATCCGAACATAAAAACAATCCTTTTATTTTGTATGTACAAGGTTTACACCTTGGGACAATCAGTAGCCAGGTCTGGTGTGGAAGAAGCAAAGTCGGAGTTAATCATACCTTGTGAAGGCATTCTTCACACTAGTCCAGCTACAACAGAGCTGGTCAAATACCGGTCAGCAGATGAGGCAAACAGAGAGCTGCTGAGGACATGTCTGCATAGTTCAGTGGCTGCATCTCAAGTCAGAGATATAAGAGAAATTTGCTGCTGCTAGTTTTCTGCGCATGCGCATCAGGGACCTTTCGGCAGGCCTTCCAGAAGGTTCCAACCCTGTGCATGTGTTCTGGAGACCCTCAAAATGACATCACTACATGTGTTTTGTCAACAAAATGCCATCTATTACAACCTACAAGTCCTGCAGAGCACACTCTGCAACATGAGTTCAATTTCAAACTAAACTATTTCACTTTACTTTCTCACTTCTTAACCTAGCTTAGAGCTCATTGCTATAAGCAGCAGTAACACTGAATTATTGACTGGGGCCACAGAGGATATTTTGATTTGAAATCAAAACTTAAATTGGAAATAAAATTCAATAAAAGATGCCATATTTTTTGAAGTTTCAAAATGTATTTCAGTTTTTAAAATCTTTTGTAAATTTTCAATTCTTGGAAGGGTTTTTTTTTTTTTAAATATGATTCCTATCCTTTCATGGAAACAGGTCAGTTTCGAATATCAAGCTGAAGATAATGTTGCAAAAATAAAACTCGAATGTTCTGACGTTTGCAAAATCATAATCTGATTTATTGTTACAAGTTTACATGGAACATGATCAGTTCATTAAAAGATGAAAAAAAATAGGAAAAACTGATTAAGAGAGCAAAGTGCCCAAAAGTGACATTGGAGAGTTCTGTTCATAGGAGAAGAATGTCCGTTAAGAGAAGCAAGAATATGAGAGAATATGAGAGAAGCAGGAATATGCTTTCAAAAGTGATGGATGTGTTAGTGTTATTGTAGATGGTTCTTTTTTACAACACAGCATCTTGTTATTTCAGTTGTGGAGATTTTGTTAAAAGTAAGAACTAGGTGGTCATCACACTTAGTTAGTCATGTAATTCAAACTGACTACATGTTAAGCTCCATGTTGTAACACCATCACTTGAAAATCCAGGATGTATTTGCTTTACACTTTTATTGGCAAAATTTTTGCTGATGTGATGACTCAATCTCAAAGATTCCGGTTCTAGAATCTCTCTAAATTGAAAGAAAACAGTCGAGGTTCAAACTGAGATGGTGACTTGTTTCACATCCTTTAAAATTTATTATTATTATTATTATTATTGTTGTTGTTGTTGTTGTTGTTGTTGTTGTTGTTGTTGTTGTTGTTGTTGTTGTTGTTGTTGTTGTTGTTGTTGTTGTTGTTGTTGTTGTTGTTGTTGTTGTTGTTGTTGTTGTTGTTGTTGTTGTTGTTGTTGTTGTTGTTGTTGTTGTTGTTGTTGTTGTTGTTGTTGTTGTTGTTGTTGTTGTTGTTGTTGTTGTTGTTGTTGTTGTTGTTGTTGTTCAGTAGTTTTATTTTTATAACGTGCTTTCACTTCACTACCGAGCGCAGCTCTGTGCGCCTTGGGTATGTGCTGTGGTTTGCTGTGGTGCTCTTATGTTTACTGTATTGAAAGTGTTTTGCGTAGAATGTGTGCAGTACCCAGTAGTGCAATTTTCTGTATGTTATATATATTTGTAAGTCCTGGTGTTTTTGTTATGTATTTGTCTGAATATTTTTTTTATTATACCTAAGGCACCTACTATGATAGGAATTGTTTCTGTTTTTAGATTCCACATTCGAGTTATCTCTATTTCCAGGTCTTTGTATTTTGAAAGTTTTTCCATTTCTTTTAGAGAAACGTTGTCATCTGCTGGTATTGAAACATCAATTAGAAGGCATTTTTTTCCTTCATGATCTTTGACAACTATATCTGGTCTATTTGCCTTAATTTCTCTATCTGTGTGTATTGGCATATCCCAGAGTATGGTTGCTTTCTCGTTTTCTGTGACCTTTTCTGGCGTGTGTTTATACCATCTTTTTTCTGTTGCTATTCCATAATGTTGGCATAGCTTCCAGTGTATATAGGTTAGCTTCCAGTGTATATAATTATTATTATTATTATTATTATTGTTATTATTATTATTTTTATTATTATTGCCATTTTACTCTTTCATGAAACAATCTAAGTATTTACAACTCCCTAGAAGGCAAAAAAGAAGTCGTAAACAACTCCCTAGAAGGCAAAAAAGAAGTCGTAAACGAGATAATGTAATTATGGAGACGTGACAAATTATGTCTTGAATCATCATCATCATCATTATCATCATCATTATCATCATCATTATCATCGTCTGCTTGGTTTGATGCCCTTTTTGTCAGCAACCCTCAACTGTTTCCATGCAAGATAATATTTTTCATGGCCAGACATGTCATCATAGAAAACTGGAAAGGATCAAAATCTGCTTGTAAGATGTTCATTTACAACTACCACATACTGTAATGACAGGGGCGCGCACACACACACACACACACACACACAATAGGCCCCTTTCAGTTTCTGCCTATCAAATCCACTTACAAGACTTTGGTTAGCCTGGGATTCTAGTAGAAGATGCTTGGCCAAGGTACTGTATAGTGGGACTGAACCTGAGATGATATGGTTGGGAGCTCAGCTTCTTAATCACACAGCCATGCCTGCACCTTGTATGATATTTTTACAAAGTGAAATTTTGTAAATTTGCTTAGATTAGAAAAACGATGACAATTGTTTAATCTAACCCTAAGAGGTCTCCTGCATGAACCCTACAGAATTGAACCCTTACTCTAGTTGCTGGAAACTACTTCACACTTCTCACATCATGCTTGCATCTCTTTATTTCTTTGTTTGAAACTTCTTGGGATTAGTTTAGTGTTTATTCATTTTAGAAGATGCATGCATTGAATGTAATGAGGAGTTCTTCATTCTTTTGGAAGTGAAAATTTCACCAAAAGTTTTGTATTTCTGAACCCTTAGATAAATGCTTCTGCATGGCATTAAAAAAAAACAAAACAACTCAACCCTTGTATCAGTGGCTTGAAACGATCCCAGCCCCCCCCCCCACTTACTATGTCCTTTCAGTTTTCATATATGAATATTCTTACGAGAGGTTTAGAGTAGTTAACACTGCAAGTATTGCTTGTAAAGAATATTCTGATGTATATAATGGAACCCAGACCTAGCGTTTCTCTACCATGTGAAGTAGCTGAAGCCCTCTCTTATATATATACTATTGGATTGGCTTGTTTTGTTTCTAAATGGTGGCCATGGTGATGACCACAACTATATTGAGTGGTTGGAGAGGTACTGTTAAGGATTTTGTCTCCCTGTAGAGTTATTTACATTAAGGGCCATTCAGCTTGGCAGAGCTGTTCTCTCTTAAGATAAATTAGATTGAAATCAGACACTTTTTACTTTGGCTAAGCCTTTATCGACTTCCAGTTTCTACTCTGAGAGGAGGGCAAGGATGGACAGGAGAGTACTGCCTCCTACCCTACCCCAAGTAAACTTACTGAAAGGCAGATGAAAGTGGGGATCATGGAATCAAGGGCATGGGCTTATTCTTGGCATGATCCTAAAGATAGGAAAATGATATCAGGAGACGGTGTTCCCTTAGATGTCATTTGTCGTGTTCCTTGACTGGCTCTAGGTTGTGGCTCTTCCCTTAGGACTTCAACATATATACTTGTATACTGTACCTACTAATTGTTTTTTCTCTTCATTCATTTGACTATTGTGTAGTTCCTACAGTTTTCATAACCTCTTCTTATATTGTTCCCTCATCCAGTGTTCTTGTGATATTAATAAAAGCATGCCTGTAGATTGGAGAACAGCTGTTGGATGAGGGTGTGTGGCCTTGGAGGTCAGGGTGACCCCTAAATCTGTGGGGTTCCTTGATTGGCCCTAGATGGAAGCTCTTCTGTATCAGGAGGCCTGCATTATCTATCTTTTCTCACATTCTGCTCACTGTATATCCACTTGATCTTATTGGAGTGACCTCCCTTGTTTAATTTTTTTCTTTTATAGATTTTAAACACCTCTAGAAAGAGTTTTTGCCTGTTGATCTCTTGCATTAATCTCAATAGGTCAGTCTCACATGTGAGACTGTACCATTCCAAAATAATAATAATAATAACAAAACTCTAATATTTTTCCCCCTCTACATGTTTGTGAAGATTTTAATTTTCCTCATTATTTACCTAATTTTTAGCGACAATCATTTCTAGAGAAAGAAATTAATAGCCTTAATATATTTTAGACATTTGGACTTTTAATTACAACGTTTGGTGTGTTTTCTTTCTTATCTTTTTGGCATTTCTTGCTGATTTCCTTTCATACCTTCTTGAGGTGATTTTTCTAATCTGTTCATTTCTTTTAAAATTCACAATTAGATTTTTATTTCCAAATGGACACTAACACAATAATATTGTGTGCACAATTTTGTTTTCTGACTTCATATGTGGCGATTTAATTTTTGGATTAGGTTTAATTATTGTGCTTTTTGCTTTTTGGTAGCACAGATATTTTACTCAATATATATATATATATATATATATATATATATATATATATATATGTATATACATATATGTATATATGTATATATATTGTTCCTTTTAGTTTTTTTGCTACCGCAATAATTGTTTACACACGATTACCAAACTACTACTATCACTGCTGTTGCTACTATTACTGCTATTACTAACAACAACCACTACCATTATTACTGCTGCTCTTGCTACTACTATTACTACTACTACTACTACTACTACTACCACTGATGTGTGCTAACTTTGGGACTACTTAGTTGTATCTTGATCCACTAAACTAAGAATGTATCACAGGATACTACAGACCAATCAAAAGATGTATCTGTGAAAAAGCAAGATGTACCCAAGGAAACAGCAGATGAGGCAGGGATTGAACCTACAACTGTAGATGACATGTTCGCTCACCGAGTTCTTTCAGAACATCATGAACAGGTGAGACTGTTTTGTAGTGATTTATCTTCATCAGTTATCTAGCAGGTATCTCTCAGGTCTTTGTTTTCATTTCCTCTTTTTCTTTTCTGCCTTTTTCTTACTCTGTTTATTTTCTTTTAATGTCTTTTTTCTTCTTCTCAAATTTTATTTTATAGCATCACTACTGTCTAGAACTGTGATTGAACTTCAGATCTCCAAGGCTTCAATTTCAGCCTAATGGTGCTTTTAACCATCAAGCCAGAACATGCTCTCCATTTGTCAGAGTGTTGAGTTAGAAGCTAAAAAGCCAGCTGTTCACATCATATTTTAATATTTCTATAACTAAGATACTCATCCCTTGATGGGTCAGTCCATTAGCTATATGTAGGGTGTTGTTTAGCACCAGGTCAACCATAATTGAGCAGGCCTATAATGAAAATATTTCTAGCCTTAAAAACACTTTAAAAAAAAAAATTATAATGTTTTTAAGCCGGTGAGTTGAAGGAGTATATATGAAAGTGCACAGCCTAGTGGTTAGGCTGTTGCGCTCATGATCACTAGATCATGGTTTCAATCTCCAGACTGGATGGTGCATTATGTTGTTGAGCAAAACATTTCATTTCACACTGCTCCAGCCTCCCTTTCCATCAATGGTGGTGGGGGGGGGGAATGTTTTCCTGCTGGTCTAGCCAGCCGGGTGGCTTCATTTGAAGGCCAAAATAATGCAAAGCACACTGTGATCAGCAATGTGTAACAACATCTGATAGTCTGTTTGGTCACATGATCACATCACATGATATATAAAATCAACATCGATTCATCATCTGCTCTAAGTTTTGATCCATATTCATCAATCATAACTGTTTCAAATACCAATAATCAAATCAATCAAACTGTTATCCCCATCCTTATCATTCACTTTTTCTGGTTTACCACCACAGTTTATTCTATTTCCACTCAGATACCCTATTGTTGTTTAGCTCCAGGTCAGTTCCGGTCAGGCAAACTTATAATTAAAAGTGTTCTATCCATGGAGTAAAGATTTTTGCCAACATAACATTGCAGTCCTGGTTTAGGGCGAATGTTGCTGCAATTTAGCCCCAGGAGACATCGTCTCCAACTGGCTATACAACACGATTTGCGTCCGTATATTTTCGAACAAGGGAATCTAGCACCCCCACTCAGCTCAAAACAATATCTGTGTATCGCGATTTCTAGGTTATTTCTTTTCATCAGCACCGAATAATTGTTCAGCTGGAGATGGCGCTGCCAAATTCCTATTTGAAATATATAGTTTTCAAAATGACAACTAGTCACTGATGTATAAATTAGAAAATTACTATTTCTAAATCTCACAATGAGGATATTCAACAACAGTACTTTGGAGTAAAGATTTTTGCCAATATAACATGGTAGTCCTGGTTTAGGATGAATGTTGCTGTAATTTAGCCCTGGGAGACATCATCTCCAGCTGTTCTTACCATGTCCAACCCATTTTATTTTCAGACTTAAGGGCATCTGGGACAACATTATTCTTTAACCTTTTATTCTTGTTTCAGTCATTTCACTGCAGCCCATTAAAAATGGGAAAGGCTGGTTTATGGGATTACCTGAGGTTTCCCGTCCATAAAGGGTTTAGCTTTATGGCATATCGTTAGATCCCAAAACCTGTTGGCCCAATAACACTGTAGTACACATGCCACATACATTCCTACAACAAGGTTTTCTTTATGTGCTATAAAGGCAAATGTAAATCTGCCTACGACTCACTCGCGTGCCTGTGTTTTGTTTATTTTTGTGTGTTTTACTACATAAAGGTTACCAACTGCCTACCCTGAGTAATTATTGATGGTACATGCCTGATATACATTCACAACTGAAGTTTATGTATTAAGATGGTATGCAATATTTTAGCAATGATATACAGTAAAGATGATATGCAATGGCATTGAAGCAATATACAGGGCGTCCACAAAGTCTGGGTACATGTGGATTAACACATACTTCAAGAAATTATTATTTCTTATATTTAATTGTTTATATTATGATTTTATTTACTCCATGTACCCAGACCTTGTGTACACCCTGTACAATGATATATAGCAATGATATTATGATGATATACAATGATATATAGCAGTGATATTATGATGACATACAATGATATATAGCAATGATATTATGATGATATACAATGATATATAGCAGTGATATTATGATGATATACAATGATATATAGCAATGATATTATGATGATATACAATGATATATAGCAATGATATTATGATGATATACAATGATATATAGCAATGATATTATGATGATATACAATGATATATAGCAATGCTATTATGATGATATACAATGATATATAGCAATGATATTATGATGATATACAATGATATATAGCAATGATATTATGATGATATACAATGATATATAGCAGTGATATTATGATGATATACAATGATATATAGCAATGATATTATGATGATATACAATGATATATAGCAGTGATATTATGATGACATACAATGATATATAGCAATGATATTATGATGATATACAATGATATATAGCAATGATATTATGATGATATACAATGATATTATGATGATATACAATGATATATAGCAATGATATTATGATGATATACAATGATATATAGCAGTGATATTATGATGATATACAATGATATATAGCAATGATATTATGATGATATATAGCAATGATATTATGATGCTGCTGCAATTTCCTCCAAAAATATTGCTAACTGAAACATTAATCTCATTTTGTCCTCATCACACATTCACATAATCTAATTGTTTCATATTTATTTCTCACCCCCATTTATGCCAAGAGACCACCATCAACTTACCAATTCTCTGTGAATATCCTTTGTTTTTAAAATTTCTTTTATCCACTTGATTCTTTTTCCAGAAAATGGCTGCTGAGAAGATGAGGAAGGTAACATCGGCTGCTCTTGAAATTTTGGAGAAGGCTGAGCTAGCTGTTCAACAACAAAAGGACACTGAAAACAATATAATTCCAACGACAGGTTATAACGATCATTTGAATTCAGATGATCTGGATGACCCAACCGTGTGTTATCCAATAAATGAGTTGTCAAGTGTGACAGAATCAAAAGACAAACTCGAGCCCACAGATCAGCTGAATATCGAAGTTGAAGCTGAACCTGATGTTGTTACCGAACAGAAGCATGAAAACAAAGAGCCCTCTATGTTGGTTCCTGATTCTCCGGTTGAGGTCCCTAGGGATTTGTCCAGTGCTCACAAGGATTCCAGCTCAGCAAAACCTTCAGGAGTGACTTATTATAACTTAGGTTTAAGACCTGTTGATGCTGAACGCTTCAAGAAAGATTTTTACGTCAACCCTCCAAAAAAAGCGAACCCTAACAAACCCTCTAATACATCAGGGGTCAGAAGTAGAGACATTGTGAAAACGAAGCATGAAGTTGAAGATACAGAAGACAAAGTAAGAATCTTTATTATTAATTCGTTCATTTTATGTTCCTTTTTCTATAATGGCATGAGCTGAATATTATTATTATTATTATTATTATTATTATTATTATTTTTATTATTATGAGAAAGCAGTGCATGCCATCAAAGTGACACTGGGGTAAAATATACAAAGCCCAATATACCCATCATGACTACCCGTCTGATAAGGGTACACCAGGCACATGCATCACAACCATATGTGCACAACATAGTGATCTCATATCAAGATAAATAGCGCATGACCACGCAGGTGGGGCCCAGTTAGAATTTTCTTCAGGTCGAGTAGCCCATCCCACTCAAAAGGTCCCTGAATAAGGTTTGTTTAAGGATGTTGAGCAAAACACCCATGTTTCCAAAGGTGAATTATTCAAACCCCAAAGAATTCCTCTCAACTCATGGCTATGGTGCTCCTCCACTACTTCTGCTCATGATCAGAGATGCATATATCGTCAGCCACCAAGGGACATGCTCAACTGGTTAAGGTCAAACAACTGACAAGCAAATCTATTATTATTATTATTATTTTATGTTTGACTTTTGTTTTGCATTTGTACAAGTTGGATCCAAGTCTCACCCAGAGACCTCAAGAGACAACAAGTTAGAAGTTCATGTAGGTGTTATGCCTAGGGTACCATATATTTGGATTTGTACAGTTTTGTTCAAGTGAATGTTTAAGAAACCATAAGAAAATTATGTTTGCTTTAAAATTTGAGATCACATAGACAGTATTTTACGTAGGATATGGGCAGTTCCCATGAGCACTATCTTTTGGACTTCAGCCATTTTGGGGTTTCCTGGTATCTGAGCTAGGTAGTAATCAGCCCGTTTCGCTGTCATTCCCAGGGCACCTATGACAATAGGTATTGTTTTCGTCTTCAGATTCCACATTTTGCTAATTTCTATTTCAAGATCTTTATATTTGCTCAGTTTTTGGTAGGTCTTGACAGATACGTTTATATCAATTGGGACAGTCATATCTATTATTATTATTATTATTATTATTATTATTATTATTATTTAATTTTACTTCTCAAAGCCCTCAATCTTACTTGCTCTGGTTAATTCTGTGAGAACAGACAACAACCTGTTCTGAAAGGTCTCACATGATCTTTCAAGGCCTCTTTCCATGAATTATAAGACTTGGTACCTTCAGGGTACTCTTTTACTCTTTTACTTGTTTCAGTCATTTGACTGCAGCCATGTTGGAGCAGCGTCTTTATAGTCGAGCAAATCGACCCCAGAGCTTATTCTTTGTAAGCCTAGTATTTATTCTATCACTCTCTTTTGCCGAACCGCTAAGTTACGGGGGACGTAAACACACCAGCATTGGTTGTCAAGCGATGCTGGGGGGACAAACAGACACACAAACACACACACACACACACACACATACATATATGACGGGCTTCTTCCAGTTTCTGTCTACCAAATCCACTCACAAGGCTTTGGTCAGCCCGAGACTATAGTAGAAGACACTTGCCCAAGGTGTCACTCTGTGGGACTGAACCCGAGACCGTGTTTTTGGTAAGCAAGCTACTTACCACACAGCCACCCTTACGCCTATATATATATATGTATGTATGTATGTATAAATAATTTTGATATTGAAAAGGGTGTATAATGTTTCAAGGATGCTCTCTGATTCCAACCTCGTCTAGGTTGAAGTAATTGTTTTTTTTTTTTGCCCTCCCCCCCCCCCCCCCCAAAAAAAAAACGAGCCAGTTGGCCCAGATTATTTGATGATTGAGCAAGAATTAACCTAGTTGCTACTGTGTGAACAAACCACACCTCGTTCTAAACACTGTAACGCAACAGTCAAAATAACTTACAGCTACTGATCAAAAACAAAAAAAAAACAGAGAAAAAAGGGAAAAAAAAAATTGCTGACTTTTTCCGGTTGAGGAAGAAAATTGACCCTACTTTCACTATTTTTTTTTCTTTTTAACTTCATTTTCGTCTATTTATTTATGCTACTGTTGTTATTATTATTCTTATTATTATTATTATTATTATTATTATTATTTACTTTTTTTTTCTTGGTGGTGTGTGTTTGTTATTTAATTGCTAGGGGTGGAGAGGTATTTGAAACATAAAACTAAAACTTAAAACCCTATCCTCGCCTACCCCTTCTTTCTCTCCTTATTTTTCCAAGTCACATGACTTGTTTGTCTTTCCCTTGCTTTCTCTCCATTTTTTTTTGTTTATATATTTGTTTGTTTGTTGTTGTTGTTTTTTTCGTTGTTCTAGCCAGGCTTACTCTCTCAACCAAAAGGAATCGTCTGGCAAAGTACATTTGGCAACTCACCCTTCCACTCTTCTCTCTCTGTCTCCTCTCTCTCTTCTCTCTTTGTCCCCTCTCTCTCTCTCTCTCTCTCTCTCCTCTCTCTTTCGCAGTTGCGACATTAACACTGGAAGAACGCTATATCCATCTGCTTTGATGCACGTGTTTCATGCATCTTGTTGCACTTGGAGAATTGAGAATGGTCGTGCTCATGGAATTAAACAAACAAAACAAACAATTGTCCTGAAATAGAACGACATATACATCATCATCATCGTCATCATCATCTTTAGCATCAACATTAGTATCAGCAACAACAACAAAAACAGCATCGGCAGCATCACCAGTATTGACAACAGCATCAAATAATACAAGTTATTTAAAAACACTCTAATAAGCTAACAAAGCAGCTGTAATCTTTTCAAACAAGCTCTTTGCTTTTATACTCTTCCCACCAAAATATTTATAGCACTGTGCATATGTTAAAAATAATAATAATAATAATAATAGTAGTAGTAATAATAATCATGATGATGATGATCATCATCATCATCATCAAAGTAAGCTCAATAGATGCCAGAATTGGCAGCAAAGTAGAGAACAAAACACTTTGCAATATTCAGCTATTTTAGGTTTGAGTTCAAATAGCACTGAGATCAAGGTTGCCTTCCATCTCATTGTGCTGGTAAATTAGAGTCGAGTGATAAATTAGGCACCAGTGAATTCCTGGAGTTGTTTAAATTGACTGAATCCCTATCTCTAACATAAAATATTATCAGTATTTTCATATTCTAGTATACACAAATACAGAGAGAGAGAGAGAGAGAGAGAGAGAGAGAGAGAGAGAGAGAGAGGGAAAGATGTGTGTATGTATGGAAAGCATTTCACAACATAGTCAAATGTCACATTAGCAAGCAAAGAACTATTTTGCTGATGTAACTCAATTTACGCAGGAAAAACATAGGCTGTTGATAAATTCTGTTTTATCTAAGTTTTATTTTCCTTATTTTAGCCAAATAACTGCAGCTTTCTACAACGTTCTGTAATATATTTTGATGGATGTCTTTTAGAGATTCTTACAGTGTTGTTATGCCTCTGAAAACTGGTTATTTGGATTTCATCATGCTACATTCCTAGCAAATTCTATTGAGGTCCTCCTTAAACTATAGCTTGATAGTAAAGGATAAAAGCAAAGTTTTGTTTGAAAAAAAACCCAAAAAACAAATCTCTATTTTCTGCCTCAATATGATGAAGACATTATGAACAGGAGGTCGACAAACACACTATTTCATCGAGTCTTGTTTCATAAAAGGGATTAATAATAATTAAAGCATAAAACAAAACATGGGTAGACCCACTTAAGATATTTAACTGAGAAAATCAATCTCTTGGTGTTTAAACTTCCTGAATGGAAATTAAGGAGGATTAACGTGGATTTGACTTGAAAGTTATTTGTTATTCTTTGGAATATTGATGCCTACTTGACTGAACTTGCTGCCAATCTTATGCAAAGTTACTACTTCACACACCGAAAGGATTTCATCCAATCTTCTTGTCAGTGAAATTTCTATCTGCATCTCAACATTCAAGCTGGTTATTCATTGAAATAACAAAAGAAATTAAAAACTGGGACCATATGATTTATTTATAATTTATTTTCTTTCCTTTTCTATTATCATTATTATTATTATTATTATTATTATTATTATTATTATTATTATTATTATTATTATTATTATTATTATTATTATTATTATTAGGTTTTTTTTTTTAACCAATCATGTAGAAACAATAGTCTCTGCTTAGTCAGACTCTGAAAGTTAATCACATCTAGGAAAGAAACAATATAGACATATTCATTTTTCATTTTAGTGATATCTAGTATTTTATGTAACCCCCTCTCCACCACCACCACCACCACCACCACCACACACACAAACAAACAACCATATATATTAGGGCTTATATTAAAGCTATGAAAATATTTTCAGTTCATGAAAAGGACTTTTGGTAAAACAAACACAAAAAATTTTTTAATAACTATAACTAACTTTTTAAAACAACTGCAAAAAAAAAAAGATATCCCAAATTATAAAATTCTGGAATTTTTTACTCTAAGTCTGAAACCTGTTGATTTTTTTTTTTTTTTTTTTATTACAAAAAACCTGTTTAAAGATCAATCAAGGAAAATGAATACATTTCCTAAAGTTTTTCATAAACCTGTCAAGAGTAATTCAACAGTTGATGTTGCTTTATCACAGATCTACATGGCAGCCTGCAGTGTGTATTCACTCGAAGACAAAATACAACAGTTAGAAGCTCAAGTAGGAGATATTCACGAAGGTATCTCAGACAGCAATATGTCTGCCCTGGAGGATGAAGTAGCCAAGGCAATGGCAGGAGTGGAGCATAGCGAAAATGAGGTGAGTTGACCCTTGCGTTTCTATTCCTTTTCTCTCTTTCATCCTTTTACTGGTTTCTGTATGTGGACTGTGGCCATGCTGGGGCACTTGCCTTCAAGGGGTTTAGTCGATTATATCAACCCCATTACCTGTTTCAAGTTTGGTGCTTATTTTATTGATATCTATTTGTCGAGCTGTTAAGTTATATGAGATAATGGGACATGACATGAACAACACTGGTTTAATAGGGTGGTATCGGTATGAATTCGGACATACAGACAGACACTCATTTGGTGATTGATTCTCCCTTGGTCTGGACCATGAGCATTCAACTGGTCCAACTGGCTGAGTACTCCACAGACATATGTATCTGTAATGTATTTTTCAGGTCACTTCAGTGTAATACAATGTGACAAAGTTGAACCTTTGAGTTATAAGTAAAATTCAGAGAGAAAGAGAAATAGAAAGCCTGTCTGTGTGTGTGTGTGTGTGTGTGTGAGAGAGAGAGAGAGAGAGAGAGAGAAAGGTGGAGAGGGAGAGAGAGAGGGAGAAGGAGAAGAATTGACCCAAGTATTGAACTAGCTTTTTTATTTAACTTTGGAAGGATCAAGGTTGGAAGTTGACTCTGATATTATTTGGACTCAGTGTACAGACAGATAGAATTGGTGCAGGTATGGTTGTGTGGTTAAGATGATTGCTATGGAGACAATTGGTCTGAGGTTCAATCCCACTCTGTGGTTACTGTTGGCCAATAATCAGTCCTCTGTTTGTTTTAGCTGTGGGTTAACCAATACTCTGTGTGTGAAACTGGTAGATGGAAACTAAAGAATCCCATCACACACACACAGAGTCAAGTGTGGCTGATGCTAGTGCCATCTGACTGGCACCCGTGCTGGTGGCACATAAAAAGTATTCAAATATGGCCGATGCCAGTGCTACCTGACTAGCACCCATGCCAATGCCACCTGACTAGCACCCATACCAGTGGCACATAAAAAGCACCCTTTGAGTGTGGCTGATGGCAGTGCCACTTGACTGGCACCTGTGCTGGTGGAACATAAAAAGCACCATTCAAGCATGGCTGATGCCAGTGCCACCTGACTGGCACCCATGCTGGTGGAACATAAAAAGCACCATTCAAGCATGGCTGATGCCAGTGCCACCTGACTGGCACCCATGCTGGTGGAACATAAAAAGGACCATTTGAGCATGGCTGATGCCAGTGCTGCCTGACTGGTTCCTATGTCAGTGGCACATAAAAAGCACCTACTACACTCTCGGAGTGGTTGGCATTAGGAAGACCATCCAACTGTTGAACCCTTGCCAAATCAGATTGGAGCCTGGTGCAGCCTCCCGGCCTGCCAGTTCTCAGTCAAACTGTCCAACCCATGCCAGCATAGAAAGCAGACATTAAACGACGACGATAATTATAAATATGCACATATATATAATGTGTGGGAATTTGTGAATTTCTGTGAGTGAGTTTGTACCCACCTGTCTTCACAGGTGTTTACTGATTGCAAACAAAGGCCTCATTGTTCATACTGACAGTGTCATTTGTTTTGCTTGCAACATACCATGAGAGCATGTCTGATGTTCGTGACACACTTTGATCTTTGTAAACTAAAGACTTACCATTCCTACAACTGGTGTCATTTGTTTCTAGTTCTCTGTTTAATGTTCAGGTTTGGTGTTCAGTGGAACGGGGGAATACAACCTTGTTTGAAAACAAGTTTAGGTTGGCATCTGGAAGGGTGTCCTGTTTGCTCTGACCTGATAATGTTTCATCTCACCAATGGAAGCATGAAACAGTAGACTTTGAAACAATGCTGAGGATTGTATCTGATGGTTTCATGGCTCAGCCTGTTTGTTGCCTTATATGGACACATAATCTTCATCATTATGATTTTCACCATTTTTTTCCATGTTACCAAGACCCAATTATAACTGACACCGTAAACTTCTAAAACTGGTGGCTTTGCACCGAAGCACAAACAAATACCATATATGTGCATGTGTGTGTGTGGTTGGGGGTGTTATCAATTGTGTGATGACCAAAGAAAACCAAACCGGTGCATTGAACAGAAATCTGATGGTTTTCAGTTCCGTCTGAGTTCAGTTCCTTTACGTTAGGTTGATTCAGCTTTTCACTGATCATGTAATCAATAAAATAAGTAAGAAGGTATTCGACTCAATATAATTGCCTAAATTATTTGAAGGTGGTGCTCCAGCATGGTTGCCATTGAATGACTTAGAAACCAATAGAAGAAAAAAAAAACGCTTATCCATAAATTATTTTGGTGGGAGAGATAAAAAAACATAATTTCTGTTACCAGTAAACCATATATGAACTGTGTGTGTGTATGTATATATATATATATATGTATATATATATATAAATATATAAAACAAAGTATGGAGGTTTAGTTCACAGGTAATCTAAATGATTAGGTACGCTAGGTAAGTGCTGTAATGGATTACTAGGGCTCCAAGGTTATAGCTGAGACGGTAGTTATGGAGCCATTGCAGATTTCCGAAACAGCTGATATATAATTGTTAAACAGAACGTCAAACATTAAGGCAAGGCAAACATCTCAAGTCATATACAATATCATTATTGAAAAAATTCTAAGTCTTACAACTGTTTCTGGAATATTCCTGTGTATTTCGATGATGAAGTATCCCATACTCAGGGATATCTCAGAAACAGCTGTAAGATTTTGAATTTTTTCCTATCATAATATTGTATATGACTTAAGATGTTTCCCTTGCCTAAAGTTTGACGTCCTGTTTAACAATTATATATACATATATGTTTATATTCGCACATACACACACGCACACACACACACATAAATGCTGCTGATGCTGCTGTTTATATATATATATATATATATATATATATATATATATATGTATATATGTATGTATATTTACACACACACACAGGCACAAATGCTGCTGATGCTGTTGTTTATATATGTATATATATATGACTTTATTGTTGTGAAATATTGTATATGAATGTTTTACATGTAATCAATAACCTGAATTTACTTGCTTTCTATAAATGTTGTTTGTTGTTTATGTTGTTGTTGCTGCTGCAGATGTTGCTGTCGCTGCAGTTATCACTGCTAACGCTGCCAGTGTAGCATGTTGCTTAGTTTAGGTATGATAATATTGCAGTTGTTGATGTCGAAGCTTTGCATAAGTGGTTGATGCTATTATTGTTGTTGTTTTTGTTGTAGTAGCTCGAGGTAGAAACCATTTAGTTTAGTTGACCTTTGTCTTTAGTTTTAAAACACACCTGACTCTTTGGCGAGGATTATTTTTGGTGAGGATTATCTTTGGTGAGGATTATCTTTGGTGAGGATTATCTTTGGCGAGGATTATCTTTGGTGAGGATCATCTTTGGCGAGGATTATCTTTGGCGAGGATTATCTTTGGCGAGGATTATCTTTGGCGAGGATTATCTTTGGCGACCATTATCACGGAACCCCGTATTTAGCCACACTTTGATATGGCTCATCCCGAAATATATTCATAGAACATATCTGATGAGGACAAGATCGTTATCTATCATCATAGAATTGGCTTAACCACAATTCAAAAGATTAACTCTAACAATGTGAAGGCACATAATGTAGTTGTTAGGGTTTCGCATTCATGATCACGAGATTGTGGTTTCGATTCCCAGACTGGTCGTGCATTGTATTCTTGAGCAAAACACTTCACTTCACATTGCTCCAGTCCACTCAACTGCAAATGGGTAGTCCTGCAACAGACTGGTGTTCTGTTCAAGGGGAATGTTGGCTTGCCTGTCCGGATAGCCGGGTGGCACCATTTAAAAACTATAATGATGCAAGGAAGCGCATTGTGATCAGAAGTGTATAACAACAGCTGATTGTCTCATTGATGCAGGGAATGTTAACAATATTCATAGAGCATGACTGAGTCTTCCTTTAAGTGAAAACAGACCCTTGTATGCAGTCATGGAACTGATTCAACCACACTATGGTAGACACACTCTTATTTATATATAACCATAGACATTATTTTACCATTCAGTATTACAATGTAGTATGTGGGTCAAATATATTTATACCAGCAGGACATATTTGTTCTTATTTTGATGTAAAACCCATAAATATTCCCTAATCCATAAAGGGTATTTGAATTAGAATTGGTAGGTTTGAACTCCTGGTCTTTGAGAGGGGGTCCCAGTATCATATCCACTTGGCCATGTTATTTCTTCTACAATTTGGTGTTGGTCAGCTCTCACTAAAATGGAGAATATTAGTATATTCCCACTAGGGACAATAAACAACCAAACTTGTCCTCATTTAAGCTACAGGCAATTAAACATAATCAAACCATAATTATGAATATAACCAGCCCCTTCCATTTAATACTGAGACACTCCATGGTTTTCTTAATGTTTATAACTGCTATAAGGATACTTTGTATTTTGAGTTTCCTTTTTATTTATTATCTTTTGTTCCAGGATTTAAAATATAATATTAACTTAGGTTCAATAAAACCAAACAGAATAATCAAAATATATTCATATATATATATATATATATCTCTAAACAAAAACGAACAATCTTTAGTTGAAGTGAAAGCTAGAATTATCTGAAAGATGTCGTTCCTGGATTGTTTTTCTCCCTCTTAATAGGTTGCATCCATTGAGAAATCTGTTGAGCAACATCAAAACACACTTGATCATCAAACTGCCTCACTGCCACACATGTCTGCAGATATCGGTACGGCTTTTCACAAGGACTCTCTTAAGATGTCGCAAAAACTGGTTGGGGATAGCCGAGAGAAAGACATTCCTGCGAGCCGATCAGAGTTTGACTCCAATGTTTCTGTTGAGCTTCCATCGGTGACGAGACTGCGAGCTCTGTTCAACCAGCCCACAAGAAACAATCTCGGAGATTCCTCAGTTAAAAGGGTTAGCATATCTCAATACGCACCTTGTTTCTTAGCATGTTGCTTTTTGGGTTTAGCATGGTCTCATTCAGTAGTTTTGCACAACTAACATTTGCTTTGCTTTCTTCAAAGACATTAATATACTTTATAAACCTATTCTTTTTTTTACCTCTCAAAGTACTCTCTTCACTCTTTCTTACACAATAAATCCTATAATACTCCTTTAGCCATTATGCAATAGATCCAACAATACTCTTTAGTTTTTTTGCAGTAAATCCAATAATACTCTTTAGTCATCATACAGGAAATCCAATAATACTGTTTAGTCATTATACAGTAGATCCAATAATAATCTTTAGTCTTTATATAATAGACACAATGATACTCTTTTAGTCATTATACAGTAGATCCATTAATACTCTTTTAGTCTTTATACAGTAGATCCTGTAATAATCTTTAATCTTTATATAGTAGATCTAGTAATACTCTTTTAGTCTTTATCCAGTAGATCCTGTAATAATCTTTAGTCTTTATATAATAAATCCAATAATACTCTTTTAATCATTATACCATAGATCCAATAATAATCTTTAGTCTTTATACAATAGATTCAATAATAATAATTAAGTCATTAAACTATAGATCCAATAATACTCTTTAGTCTTTATACAATAAATCTGATAATATTCTTACTACTTTCACAATAGATCCTTTTGTACTCTTATTCTTTATACAGCAGTTCCAATAACACTATTTTGTCTCTTAAAATACGGTAAATGCTTTGACTTTTACTTTCTTCTAGTAGACAGCAAATCCAGTAGATATTATCTATGTGATTAAACAATAGTGAGATGGGTGAAAGCTAATTTAATATTTAAAATATTAAAATTATTGAGAAAGTTGAAATATGTGTTGAAAGAAATATTTGTTTTCGTTTTGAAGCTATGGTACACAACATTGGATATGTTTTCTCTTAACTTTTTGGATGTTTGTCAGTGGATGTGTAGATTCACTGTAACTTGTTTAAAGGTTGAACAAACAAATTGTTAAGTAAATATATGCTGTAAATATATATTTATTTGTTAGCAAAGAGAAATAGAAATGGTTAACAGTTCATAAATCTGAGACACAGTCTGCTTGCATGATAAATAATAATTAGATAGGTGATAGCATAACGAAATGCTTAGAATATTGAGCAGTGAAGTCTACCTTGAGCCTATAGATTCCCGAGGCAGGAGCTTAACTGGATTTTCAAGGTGTTTAGGCTGATAGTAAAAAGATTCCCTCCTGAATGAAATGCTAATTTGTCACAGAGTTAACCCAACATACTGCTGGTACTCAATTTCACCTGAATGTACTGGGGTAACTTGAAATGAAGTGCCTTGATCAAAGACACACAATTCCCCATCAGAGAATTGAACCACAACCTAATGATTATGACTCAACACCCTAACCACTGGGCCATGCATATCCTCTTTGGATAGCGAAAGAAGCATCAAATTCTTAGGGATGCTCAACAAAGGAGTAGCTTTCCACTAGCTTGCTAAAACTAATATCTGACATTGGCCCCATTCCAGATATGTGGCAGATGAGTCATCATCATCATCATCATCATCATCATCATCATCATCGTTTAACGTCTGTTTTCCCTGCTGGCATGGGTTGGATGGTTTGACTGAGGTCTGGAGAGCCAGCGGCTGCACCAGACTCCAATCTGATCTGGCAATGTTTCTACAGCTGGATGCCCTTCCTAATGCCAACCACTCTGAGAGTGTAGTGGATGCTTTTTACATGCCACTGGCACAGGAGCCAGTAAAGTAACAAATTACATAAATCTATGTAATTAAACATTTTAATGCTTCCTTGATTACAGTAGTAGTATATTCTTAAACCCACCTATCTAATCTAGCTCATTTACCTGACTAAATATGATATTACATTTTCTGATCTAATAAGGTTTCACTTTATCTTCTGACTAAATGTGTTACACCTTATTTTTTTGCTATAGAACTTGTTACATGGATATTTTTTCAAACAAACTATGATTCTACTTTCTGGCCCAAATTATCACATCTCTAATGAAAACAAAACCTGTTATGCTAATTATCAGATCAAATTTTAATCATAAACTATTTGATCAAACTTGTAACTCTAATTATTTCATCTGTCTTGTTACACCAGTTGTGTTGTCCTAACTTGTAACACTATCTGATTAAACTTGTCACATTAATTTTTAAATCAAATTTGCTGTTTCAATTGCCTGATCAAACAGACTTTTTACAGCAATTATCAGAGAAATTTTATTTCGTTAATGTCTGTATTAGAATGTCATGACTGTATACATCACAGTACCAGAGCAGTCTCTGTATTACAGTGCCACAAATGTATCTGCGCCACATTGTGTCACAGTTATGTATACCATATTGTATCACAATTGTATCTGTATCACTTTCAAGAGTGTTTCTGCACCATAACTGTCATAGATGTATCTGCACCACAGTGCTACTGTTACACTGTCACAAGAACCATGACCCTATGTGTGTGTGTGTTTTTATATTTATCTACTATAAACAATGGACCATCAGGGTTCCTATCGATCTAGTAGTGTCCTAATTGGTCAAGTAGTATCCCATTTAGTTAAATTGGATCCTAGTTGGTTAAATAGGGTCCCAGTTGGTCAAGTAGAATCCCAATTGTATTTGCTACTTGTGCCTTGTTGTACCATTCTAGAATGTTTCCCTTCACATATTTAGGTTCCATTTCTATAGAAGATATAAACAAAAAACCTTCTGTTTAACATTTGACCCCTATATCTTTAGTTTTATTAAGGTATTCTTTTTTCTGAAAACTATTTAAGCCGTTGGTGATGGTGATGGTTAAAAAAATCGGATTGCACTGATGGTGATGGTGATGGTGAAAGCACTGATGGTTATAATGATCATGATGCTGTTACTGGTGATAACAATAATGCAGGTGGTGATGGTGGAGGCGCTGGGATGATGCTGGGAATGACGGTGGGAGTGCTGGGGATAACAGTGGGGGTACTGGGGATGATGGTGGAGGTGTGGACTGTAACTCACTGGAAGTGTTGGTGATAATGATAGTCGTAATGATGATGGTGATAGCTATAGAACTGGTTGTGCTGATGTTTATGGTGGTGATGATGATGATAACATTAGTGGTGAAGGTGATAGTGGTGGGGATAAAGACAACAGCACACTCGAGATGATGATGACTATCATCATGATGTAACATCTGTCTTCCATGCTGGCATGGGTTGGACAGTTTGACAGGAGCTGGCAAGATAGAGGACTACACCAAGCTCCACTGCCTGCTTTGGTAGGGTTTCTACAACTGGATGCCCTTCCTAATGCCAGCAACTCTACAGAGTGGACTGGGTGCTTTTTACATCGCACCAGCACTAGAGAGGTCTCTTTAGCATAGATTTCACAGCTAGATGCCCTTCCTAATGCCAACCACTTTACAAAGTAGACTGGATGCATTTCATGTGGCACCAGCACTGTTTTGGCAGGGTCTTTTATGGCTGGATGCCCTTCCAAACACCAACCACTTTACAGAGTGGACTGGGTGCTTTTTACGTCACACCAGCACTAGTGAGGTCTCTTTGGCATAGATTTTACAGCTGGATGCCCTTCCTAATGCCAACCACTTTACACAGTAGACTGGATGTGTTTCATGTGGCACCAGCACTGTTTTGGTATTTGGTAGGGTTTTTCTTATGGCTGGATGCTCTTCCTAACACCAACCACTTTACAGAGTGGACTGGATGCTTTTTACGTCACACCAGCACTAGTGAGGTCTGTTTGGCATAGATTTTATGGCTGTATGCCCTTCCTAATGCCAACCGCTTTACTGAGTGGACTGGATGCTTGTTACATGCGAGGTCACCAAATAACTTGCAAGACAGTGATGAAGATGATGATGATAATGATGATGGTTCTGAAGGTGGTGGGGATATTGATGATGGAGACTGTAGTAAACTGGAGGTGGTGATGATGATAGTGATAGCAACAAAAGTGTTGTGGTGGTAGTGGGGATAGTGATAATACGATAGTAAATAACAGGGGTCGGTTGGTGGTTGTTGTGGTGATAAGGATTATACTGGAGGTAGTGGTGTTGGTGGGGATAATGAAAGAAATAGCAGTAGTAGTAGTGATAGTAATGAAGATAATAGCAATAGTAGTAGTGATGGTGGAGTGGTGGTAATAGCAGTTATAGCAGCCATGGGAGTCAAGAATGAAGGCGATGTTTGTTGTTGTTGTTTAGTTCAAGGTCAGCCTTGATCCAACAGACTTATGATCGAACATGTTCCATCCTTGACCCTCCAATCTTATTTTTTTTAGACATAATATATCTTGGAGTTAATCACGTCACCTTGTATGTTCTTCCTCTTTTTTTTTTATTAAGACAAAAGGTTGTGATTTGAGAGTAATTTGGTTGCTATTTCTAGTATGTTGAGGGACCACATATAGTTTCCCTCATTTATTTGAGTTGCCTCATTTGTATAATAATGATGGTGACAGCAGTAGGTGCTGTTATGATGATGATGATGATGATGATGATGATGATGATGATGATGATGATGATGATGATGATAGCATGGTAGATGTTGACAGATGTTATGATTATGGTTGGGGGGTGGGTGTAGTGATGTTCTCAGTGATGGTGGTGTTGGTAGTGTTGTTGGTGATGGTGTTAAAATTCAACACATTGTCCATGTTGTATTTAGTATTTTGTCTTATTGGTTTTTGCTTTGCTTCTTTTTATTCATTATTGTAATACCACTCTTCCTCCAATTTATTAATCTCAATGATGGGTTGTATACTTCTGTAAATTCACACCATTTCCATTTGCACTGTTTTATTCGCTAACTCTAAGGTATGTAGAAGTTCAATGTTTCTTTGTTGTTGTTGTTTTACATTGATAAAAGTCAATTTTGTAAATAAGACAATTCACACCTCTCACCTGTAATCTTTTTCTTTCTTTTCATTCTCTGACATTACGCAAAACAGTTTTTTATCATATATGGCCCTAAATGAAGATAAAGATAAAACAGGCCAGGCATTTATAGATGTTATTGTTAGGAATGTAATACTGTTACTCAGTTTAACAGTACCACATGACCCCAGGAAGGGAATTTAACAAGATAATATTACTGGGAATGTAAAGATTTTCCCATTAGAAACATAACCAATATTGCTGTTGTTTGCAAAATATGATTTAAAATCAAAATAAGAGGAGCAGTGACCATAGGAGCTGAGACAACCCCAGTTGTCTTAACACAAAACATTGTTTATTGTCATCCAATCCATGGACATGATTTAATCGTGTGATGTTGATTATTTAAGCTTACATTGAATTGTCCGAAGAAAAACATGCATCATGGGCAAAATGAAGTTACGATTTACCACTTCACACTTCAGTTTTGAATTGTTGCAACATTTAGCTCATTCGATTTGTAAAGTTATAATATTCTGAGTACAATATTATTTGTCTTACTTATAACAGTAGCAGTGGAAGAGACAGTGAGAGAGAGAACACAGCTTTTTGGTGGGGAAACGGTTGTGTAGTGTTGGCAGTTAAGGGCTCAGTTATTTCTCTTCTTGTTTGTGTGTGTGTGTGTGTGTGTGTATTTCAATACATCCACATTTCCGTATGTGTGCTGTCTCAATGGGTAAAGAAAAGTGGGTGGTTAATGTTGGTCATTGATATGGTCCCTAATATAATCCATGTATTATGTCATCAACACTGTTAGGAAGAAATATAATGTTTATAATGGCAGGATTGAACTTAAATCAGTAAGATTAAATACTTATTTAAAACCAAAAAGGATAGACAAAAGGAAGCCTTAAACTTGCATGTGTGTGTGTGCATGTTTGCATATGTATACATATGTCTGGATATTTGTAAGTTTTTATATATGTGTGTGTGTGTATATATATATATATATATATATATATATATATATATATATATACACACACACATGCACAAATATACATATGCAAATGCACACACATACACACACACACATATGTAAGTTCTATCTTCCTAAACTACTATAATGTAAATTCAGTTAGTGCTAGGTTGTTTTCCTCACTCCTCCTTCTCCTCCTCTTCTTGACTTTCTCTCTCCTCTTTTCTCCATTCTCCTCCAATCTGTCTCTCTTTCTCTCTGTCTTATTCTCTCTTTCACTCTCTCTGTCTACACACACAAACATGTGTGTGTGTGCCTCCCTCTCTAAACTTGCATGTAATGGCTGGCTGGCTATGCCTATCTATAAACCATGACGTTCATATAGTATGCTACTAACATTCACTTGTGCATGACAATTAAATATTGCTTTCCATTATGATTTACAGACTGACAAATTAGATCCTAGGGTAAGTAAGGTATATTTTTTTTACAATTATTTTTTTCCTTCTCCATTATTTCTTCAAGCCAGCCTCTTCATAATAAAAGACAACAACCGGAAGGTCTACAGTTTTTACATCAGTTAGTCTACTGCCAAAGCTAACGACCTTTTTTTTTTTTGTTACTTTACTGCTTCAGGCCCAGCAGTTTTGGGTACTTTGGTATTGGCTTGTTTAATTCAGTATAGTTTAACTAATTAACTATATTTTCATCAGGTACAAATCATTAACAATACATTTGTAAATTGAAATATTTGGAGTTGGTGCTTCATATTGGTATATGTTGTGGTTGTTGTTGTTGTTGTTTTGTGTGTGTTGTTGATATGTTGCTTATGTCGTTATTGTTGTTGTAACTGCTTCTCCTGTTCAATATTAAGGCTGCCAGTAGACCAACCACTTGCAACATCTATGCATGCATGTGATTTATATGTTTGGACATATAAAAAAAAGTTGCTACAAAATTGTCCAAGTACATCTGGTATTTGAAAGAACATATTTCTGACTTCAACATCAGGTGAAAGATTGAGTGAAGATGACCTAATGAAAACAGGCATAAAAGATGTGATTTATGTACAGCTGAGAAGAGATTCATTCTTAAATAATTTTACTAGTTAGATAAGTGCAAAATCTGAAATTTTATCAAAGTGTTGCCACATCAAGAAGTATCCGGAAAACTGGAATTTATTACCACAAGACTAAACAGTTCTATACTTAATTTGCACCTGTTCATCACATCATACCTTTTTCCACTCCTCTATCCCTGAACACTCCATATGCAGTAGATGTATTAGGTTTATGCCTGTTTCACGTACATGTGTATATACATATGACTGTGTGCATATACTTTACTGGCTGATATTATTCCAAAACCACTTTGCCTCTACTGCTTTCTTGAACTCATTCAATTTATCTTAATGTTTTTCTCATTTTTATTTTCTCCACTGCCCATTGTCTTCCACTTTTCTTTCATCTGTTTTTCTGCTCCCTATTTTTATATTTTTTAATATTTTTCCTTTTGTTTCTTTTATACTTTTTTTTTCTTCTCCACCTCTGAGCTAACCCCTAAGTTTATATCAACCATATATTTTTAAAATTCTACAAACATTAAGGATATCTGAATGCTATGAGTTCTTACATCATTTCCACTCAGTCATCCACTACTGGAGGTGTTTTTTTTTAACATTCTAATGTTGCCTAATTAATTAACACCACGTCTATAAAGAGTTGCATTATTTTATATTTCACTCTATGAATGCATTGAATATTCTTTGTTCATTTAATCAACCATCATGAACAAAAACACACTTACATACATTCATCCATCCTTTTTGAAATGATATCATCTTGAAACTTTAGCTTCTGTTGTATACATATACATATGTATATGGCTTTGTAATCTAGTATTATCAACAAAGTATAGATTTACTTATTTTTTTAATGAAATTTGAAGGTCTGTGCAGCTGGGCTCAGTTTCATACCAGCCAAGCGTTTGACATATGGCATTTTAATAAAGTTTTATGAAAACACCATCTGATGAATGTCTGCACAACACGTGTTTGTCTGTGTGTGTCTGTGTGTGTGCTGGTCTTTAAAAAAAGTAACGTACAATAACTAAACAATTCATTCTAATGTTACTATTATTAAAATCACAGACTCTACACATGATACACAAAACAAAGCCTCTTCCACGTTACATCATAATATTGTCATCCCTCACAAACAACATGTGACTGAAACTATCACAGACTTTTGAGAAATGCTGGACTTAACAATGTCTGGTGCCTCGTCAGATCGCATCCAAAAGATTAAGGCATTCATTCCATGTCCAGAAGAATTAAAATTATAATAATATTAACAACAGGAGTGGCTGTGTGGTAAGTAGCTTGCTTACCAACCACATGGTTCTGGGTTCAGTCCCACTGCGTGGCACCTTGGGCAAGTGTCTTCTACAATAGCCTCGGGCTGACCAATGCCTTGTGAGTGGATTTGGGAGACGGAAACTGAAAGAAACCCGTCGTATATATGTATGTGTGTGTATATGTTTGTGTGTGTGTGTTTGTTCCCCCCCCCAACATCGCTTGACAACCGATGCTGGTGTGTTTACATCCCCGTAACTTAGCCGTTCAGCAAAAGAGACCGATAGAATAAGTACTAGGCTTACAAAGAATAAGTCCTGGGGTCGATTTGTTCCACTAAAGGCAGTGCTCCAGCATGGCCACAGTCAAATGACTGAAACAAGTAAAAGAGTAAAAGAGTAACATCTGTTCTAAGACTTTTAGACATGTCATATGTTTCTAGTAATATGGATTAAAATATTGACCCAGTTGTTACTAGTCCAGCACTTTATTCTCACAGCAATTGTGCTTTTTATTATTATGTTTTCCTTGACTTGGAGGTGAAAGGGCAACATCTGTGACTGTTTATGAACACCATTTTGGTGCAAAGACGGGAGAAAGTTGTCAACAAACTAGACTTGACTAAAATTCTTCTAACAGAGTGAACTCTGCTAAAAATGCCCAAGAACCCGATGGTGGTGTTAAACCAGTCTATGGATTAAGCCTACCATTGTTGTATATTCCATGTCATATTATTGGTTTCTTCGATTAAACAAGGTTACAAATTTTCGAGGGAGTGATTGCGTGGGTTAAATTGAATATTATGTAATAGGTGCAGTCGTAGTTCTGTGTTTATGAAGCTTGCTTCCCGACCCTCTAGTTTGGGGTTCAATCCTACTGCATGGCTCTCAGGGAAAATGTCTTCTACTGTAGCCTCAAGCCGACCAAAACCATGTGAGTGGATTTGGTAGACAGAAACTGAGAGAAGCCCACTGTATACCCCCACAACCTTTGTCTTGATGTTATGCAATGGTTGTAAACAAGTGTTGCCATTTTTACCAAGTGATATTATTCATTTTGATTCTTCTGTGGAAACCATGTCTGGCCTTGGGGAAATATTATCTTACTTGGAAACAGGTGAGGGTTGATGACGGGAAGGGCATCCAGCTGAAGAAAATTGACCTCAACAAATTCCATCTGACCCATGCAAGAATGGTAAAATGCACATTAAATGCCTTTCAACATAGGACTGATCAAGTAGTGCTGACCTGCTGCAGCTACTGCTGCTACTACTACTACTACTACTACTACTACTACTACTACTACTACCAACAACAACAACACTACCACTACTACTATTGTCACCACCATCAACACTACTACTACTACTACTACTACTACTACTACTACTACTACTACTACTACTACTACTACTACTACTACTACTGTGTTTGCAAGAACACTTGTCAGTTCTTCAGTCAAAGATTCCAAAGTTTTGGTTTCTTAACTTTAATAAGACTGTTTAGCTTCCAAGAAACGAACAGAAATGGTCAGATGTATTTATATAACATTTCTTGATGTCAAAAAAGATATCAACAAAATTGGTATCTTTTCCCTTAGGGAGTTGCTTTCTTATGGCAACACTCTCTAGAAATGGTTAGATGGATGTTCTTAAGCAAAAACATTTGGTTAGCAGCTGAATAATAATGGTAAATGCTTGAATTTAAAGCCTGAAATAACATCTATGACTTAGTTGTGTATCAGTCATTAGCATAGCAGGGGAATGTGTACTCATTCTATTTATTGCAGTCAAAATTATCTATGTCTGATTGTATCTACATATATTCTTTTATTCTTTTATATGTTTCAGTCATTTGACTGTGGCCGTGCTGGAGCACCGCCTTTAGTCAAACAAATTGACCCCAGGGCTTATTCTTTGTAAGCCTAGTACTGATTTTATTGGTCAATTTTGCTGAACTGCTAAGTTATGGGGATGTAAACACACCAACATCGATTGTCAAGCGATGGTGGGGGGGGACAAACACAAATACACACACACACATATATATATATACGATGGGCTTCTTTCAGTTTCCGTCTACCAAATCTGCTCACAAGTAAAAGATACTGTGTGTTCATGTGCCTGTATGTGTTTGTGTGTGTGTATGTGCATACGTCTGCGTGTGCGTGTGTGTGTGTGTGTGTGTGTGTGTGAATGGTCACACATATCAGGAGACCAACACAAGATAATAGCATATATCTCCTGCAGCCTCAAAGAACCGCTGTTGTTTTTATGCCAAAAGATGTGGATATTTACTGCCTAATTGGAAATCCATTTTGGGTAAATGTACAAAGGCAGAGTAGCCATTGGTATAAATCTTGAAAAAAGTTATGTTCTCCATTTGTCACAAAAAATATCAAAACAAAATCATTTGAGATAGTCATGTGAGAGCCCATGGCAGAAAAAAAACTAGTGTTTGCTTCAAGAAATGCTCAGTAAATGACCTGTTTATGGCTTTTGTGAATGTTAACTGGAAATGGTAACTGAATGCTAACTGAAATTGATAGCATGTTTATTGCTTATGTGAATACTAAATGTATAGTCAGCTATTTATGGTTGAAATAATTGTTTAATATGGGTGAAAAGTTGTCTGTTGCTTCAATGGTTGCTAAATTTATGTCACTGCATATGTAATTGTCTGTTGTTTATGGACTAAATAATTTGATATCAGAGATTGCTAAATAGAATGCTAAAGATTTTAAGAAATATTTCAAATGCCATTTCACTTATTTGAACTTGATTGGTACAGAGATTTGACATCTTTCACTTAGAATATCTTCACTAGGTTTAGTCTATCAGAAGTTGTGTCAATTCTTTATGTAACCCCATGTAATTATGTTCAATGAAAGAAAGGATAGAATAAATAAGAAGTAACAGGATTTCTTTAACAAGAATATGATGCAAGCATGTCCCAAAACTGAGTCTTCAATGTTACAACAGTCTTATATAATGTAAAATAACTATGTTTGAAGTCTTGCGTGAGTGGAATTTGGTAGATGAGCAAAGCCTCTTGTGTGTGTGTGTGTGTGTGTGTGTGTGTGTGTGTGTGTGTTATCAATGGCATGTATTCACAACCAGTCACATGCCTAGTTGAAATTGTTTCCTCTGATATATAGAAAATGGGGAATAAGACATTCACTGATATTGCAAATAGCTGCCCAGCTGATTAAAATTCAACGTGTGCAATTGAAGCTGTAATCCTCTGTAGGTTTCAACAGTAAGTGTCCAAGTTGTTTAAGCAGCTGAACTACATCCTGCTTCAATTATATGGTAAGTGGTTGAGTATTCCACCAACACTGTACCATAAATATAATTATTAGGCATAAGCAATGTGATACAGTGTGTGACAAGGCTGACCCTTTGAATTACAGGTATAGTCTATCCAATGAGCTTCCACTCAGTTTATGAATATGCTGTTTCATTCCTAAGACATAAGTTGAACCAAGGTATCATAAAAGACACTTACACATTGTGTCTTTCAGTGGGATTGAACCTGAACTATCATGATTATGAAACAAACTTCTTAACCATTCATCCAAGACTTACACATCCACATCAGCAAGTAAACAATAATTCACAGATGAATTAATAATACTAAACCTCAAACTTCGTTGTAATTACCAATACAGTTTTGATTAATTATAAACCACATAATTGTTACGGTTTTAAATTTAAAAACACTAAAACATTATTGTTTTTTTCGTTGTTTAAATTATAAATTACAACTGTCAATTTTT
>NC_142937.1:86678107-86710607 GCF_046866305.1 Octopus bimaculoides | reverse complement strand
TGTGAGTGATTGTGAGTTTGGGTTTGTTTAACTATCAGCTCACAGTGAGTCTTTGATATAGAGTGTTGAGTCTTGTGTAATAACAATAGTAGTGCATTGTGTATGTACTTTTTTCCTTATGGCTTTGTTATATTATACAGGATATCCACAATGTCTGGGTACATGGGGATTAACACATACTTTAAGAAATTATTATTTCTTATATTTAATTGTTTATGTTATGATTTTATTTACTCCATGTACCCACATGGGGATTAACACATACTTTAAGAAATTATTATTTCTTATATTTAATTGTTTATGTTATGATTTTATTTACTCCATGTACCCAGACCTTGTGGACACCCTGTATATTCAATACAAGGATATAAAGCATTTATACTGGCGATATCCAGCCAAAATATTCAACTTGTTTTTATGTTCAAATTGTCCAAATCCGGCTTCTCACACCAGCCCTACAATATCATTCGAAAAATTTACAGTTACCTCATCGAAATTTCAAAGCTACAAAATAATGCATGATTAATTCAAAACAGTGTGAATAAGGCTGCCTGCTGGAGCCTAGCAGTGAGTAAGACTACGCGCCCTCCATTGGTCAGTTAAAGTTTAGATCAGATTGGAGCCTGGTGCAGCCTCCTGGTTTGCCAGTCCTCAGTCAAACCCTCCAACCCATGCCATCATGGAAAGCGGACGTTAAATGATGATGATGATGATGATGATGATGATGATGATGATGATGGAGCATAATAATGCCGGAACATATGAATTCTACAATCTGCTGGTGTCATTCATAACCTAGTGATGTATTTTTGCACTTATTTTCTATGAGGAGAACTTTTTGTCGCCAAACCTCTTCCCACATCGAAGTGTACACAAGCATATTAAATATGATTGTACTTTCCTATATAGGACATTTATATTTTTGCATTCTTTTTTTTATTTTGCATGAAAAAAAATTAACAAATTTAGAAAACTATTTTTGTTTTTTTTACAAAAGTCTTTGTGTAGATGAAAAAATAATCTAAATTCTAAAATGCCAGATTTTGCTAAAGTTAAGTAAATAAATAAACAAAAGCTAATAATAGTAATTTTAGAGAAATGTCAATGAGTATTATTTCCCCATCCTTAAATGCTTGTCTCTCTCTGTTTATTTCTGTTTTTAAGAGACATTTGTGGAATGTCTTTGACTGCCGTTATTACCTCCGCCTTACCGAAGGTGGAGATATTGTTTTCAGTCATTTTCATTTGTTTGTTTGTCTGTGGACAAGATATCTAAATGGATGGATTCGGATGAAACTTTCAGGGATGCTTGGCGTCATGACTGGCATGAACTGGGATCAATTTGGGATCAATCCGGTACCAGACAAGGATTCTGGATTATTTTTCCTCTTTTTTTTTATTTAACTTTTGAGAGCGGTCAGGCTTTTTTTTTTTAGTATTCTCATTTATGAGAGCAGCTGAGTTTATTTCAGATATTCTCATTTTAAAAATCATCTCTGGCTAATCATTGAGAGGACGTTGGTGCTGCCTTGGCAGAGGTTTGCACTCTCTGAGTGCTCTTGTTATTATCATTATTATTATTATTATTATTTCAGTTTTGTTTTTTTATGCCCGTATTTTTTATTCTCTTTATGTTTTCTTTAGTTTTTGTTGAATTCAATTTTAATTTTTGAATGTTCATTGTACATTATATTCAACTGCACTCTGTTGCTTTGTTTAGTTTTGTATGTTAGAGACAAAAACCTCCAACATTAACTTCTTGCCCAAACAACAGGTTACTATCTCTCTCTCTCTCTCTCTCTCAACACACATACACACAGCATTTCGCCCTCTTCTATATTATACTACACATACATAAACACATATACACAGACTTTCACGTACACATACCTACCTGCATGCACACATCTACCCACACAGGCACTCACATGCATAACAAGATCATGTATGTATGTGTATATATATATATATATATATATATCATCATCATCATCATCATCGTTTAACGTCTGCTTTCCATGCTGGCATGGGTTGGACGATTTGACTGAGGACTGGCAAACCAGATGGCTGCACCACCCTCCAGTCTGATCTGGCAAAGTTTCTACAGCTGGATGCCCTTCCTAGCGCCAACCACTCCAAGAGTGTCGTGGATGCTTTTATGTGCCACCGGCATGAGGGCCAGTCACAAAGTAATATATATATATATACACACGCACACACACACATACACACACAATGTACACATAGACATACATATATATGTGTGTATTAATAGCAGGTATATCTACCCACACACAAATTGGTGTGCATGTATGTATGTGAGTGCATATTTGTATCTGTATACATGTCCTACATATGTTAAATTCCATAAGTTTTCTTGAACTACTTTTAAATGTTAGACATTAAAAAAATCTCATTTCTTCTTTTCCTTTCTGAATGTTTTTCAGATTCACAGCATCACAGCTCGAAGTTTATCAAAACTCCAGATGGAGAACTTAAAAAGCGAGAAGAGTGGAATCTTGGCCATCTCACTGGACGGCAAACCCACACAACGACCACGGCCAAGTCTTAAAACAATCCCTGCACCAGTGCCACCAGGTGGTGCTGACATCAATACAAAATCTGCCAAGAAGTCTCCGGCACCTGTTGCTCCAGGTTTGCAATCTCCTGCTGCTGATGCTACGGTTCTTCACCAACTTGAACATGAGTCTGCTGAAACGGAAGAGACGAGTACCGTAAAAGGAGGGACAGCAGCGAAGGCGTCGTTTTGGGAAAATGTCATAAAGAAATCAAGCAGTCCTGATAATGAAAATCAACCCGTTTTCCCTGATCTTGTTGGAGGAGATGATGCCAAATTGGAATCGGGTCAAAAACGAAAAGAAAACTAGGCAGACATGGTTTAATATTTATCTTACTCTCTATACATTATTGTCATCATTGTTGTCATTGTTTAGCCTCAGCTTAACCCCGAATAAGCAAACTTATGATGAAAGGAGTTTCAGTGAATGAACATCCTCTCCCCATTTTATTTTTTAGTATTTAGGGTTACATTTCTAATGTGCCCCACACCCCCTGCTCTTTAACGTGGTGGGTTATGATTTGAGGAAAATTTAGCTGCTGTTTCTTGCAGTTCAACTGAGTACATAATGGCTCCCCTGTTGGCTTGACCCTTACATCAGCTCATCTCTATATTAATGTCTTGGCTGATATCATTGACACCTCTCATTTGCTCTGTTTTATTTTAAAGTGTAAGCTTGGTCATAAGGTTAAGAAGTTTGCATTACAACCATTTGGCCTCAGGTTCAGTCCCACTGTATGGCACCCTGGGGCTGGATGCTTTTTACTATAGGCTCCAAACTGACCGATGCCTTGAGTGATTTCACTTGACAGAAATTGTATGGAAGACCTGCATGTGTGTGCATTTATGTGAATGTGTTGTGTGTGTGTGTGTGTGTGTGCATGTGTGCAGGTATTTTGTGTTTGTCTCTCACTACTTGGCAGCCAGTGTTGGTTTGTTTCTGTCCCTGTAACTTAGCAGCTCAGCAAAAAAAAAAGCGATTGATTAAGAACCAGTCCTAAAGTAAGTCCTGGGGCTGGTTATATCAGAGTGGTGCCACAGCATGGCCACAGTCCAAAGAGTGAAACTCATAAAAAGAATAAAGCATTACACTATATTCAACATGAATTACCTCCTCCTCCTCCTCCTCCTCCTCCTCTAATTGATGATGGGGATGAGGATGATAATGATGATGGTGATGATGCCACTGACAGGTAACAACCTCTGCCACCTTACCACCACCACCACATCACCACCACCACCACAACCAGCACCACTACCACCAACACATCATCATCATCATCATCACCATCATCATCATCATCATCACCATCATCATCATCATCATCATCATCATCATCATCACCATCATCATCATCCAGTTATAGTAACTTGTGTAAAACTGATGTTATTGTACATTGTGAAAAAATATTTTAAGCATATAAATATGCTTTAAATTTTCATTTATGAATGTATTTTATGCCTCTGTGTGTGTGTGTGTGTTGTGTTCTTATGAATACATATGTTTGTATCAATATTATATATATGTGTATATGTGTGTGTGTGTGTCTTTGTGTGTATATAAATACATATTTGTAAATATATATGTATATATATATATATATATATTTTGCTTTCTTTTACCAGATCTAACTGCTTATTGTTCCACAAACATCAGAAGAGAAACAGATGAAGACTGAGAAAATACAAAATAACAAAGACTGGATATTAACTACAATAACAACAACAACAACGACAACAACAACAACAACAGAAATATTTTTTTAACATATTTATAATTAAAACAATAAGGAACATAGATATTGCTGAATTGTGGCATTTTTTTTTTGTTTTAAGTTTCACCAGGAAACCATTTCATCTGTCCATGTGATGTTTGTTAGTTTGTTGCTGTGAAATTGTTTGTTGTCATTGGTGTCAGAGGTCAATCATACAGACAGGTGCATGCAATGCATGTGTGTGAGTGTGTGTGTGTGTGTGTGTGTGTGTGTGTTTGAGGGGGATGATGTGATTACTTTATGCTAGTTCTGATAGGGTTAGCTATTGCGAGTGTAGGGGAAGATCTATGAATGTCTAATCCAGGACGCGCTAAACTTTGGAGGAAAAGTAGAGTGAATACAGAGGTATGAAAGGTAAGCAGTGAAAGTGCAGAAGTTAGGGCTAAACCCGAGTTAATGTATAGGTGAAGTAAATATTATAAGGGAAGGTAGGGCTAGCCATGGTTGGTGTAGATGTGTGTAAGGTGAATATTGTTAGTGGAGACAGTAGGGCCTGTCTTTGTTTGTGTAGAAGTGTGCAAGGTAAGCATTCAAAAAATGGGGCAGGTAGGATTGTTTTTGATTAGTACGGAGGTGTGTAAGGTAAAAGGGAGAAGTGCTGCTCTTGAATGTCCTTATATGCAATGTAGTATAGTCAAGGTTGGAGAGATACCTTTATGGTAAACCATGATAGGGTATATAAAGTAGGGCTACCCTGGGTAGTACAGTAAATGTTGGGTTCAGTCCCACTGCATGGCACCTTGGGCAAGTGTCTTCTACTATAGCCTCGGGCCGACTAAAGCCTTGTGAGTGGATTTGGTAGACGAAAACTGAAAGAAGCCCGTCGTATATTTGTATATATATATATATGTGTTTGTCCCCCTAGCATTACTTGACAACCGATGCTGGTGTGTTTATGTCCCCATCACTTAGCAGTTCGGCAAAAGAGACCAATAGAATAAGTACTAGGCTTACAAAGAATAAGTCCCAGGGGTCGATTTGCTCGACTAAAGGCGGTGCTCCAGCATGGCCGCAGTCAAATGACTGAAACAAGTAAAAAAGTAAAAGTAAAAGTAAAGTAAGAACAAGCAAGGTAAGACTGGCACTGTGTGGAACTCAACACTTACAGAAGAACAAATCAAAAAAAGTAAAGTGTACAATATTTATAGGAAACTAAGATGGTGGTAGCAGAAGTGATAGTAAGATTGATAATGGCTGTCCTTGCTGTATAATTTCTATGTCACAGTAAATGGGAAGTGGAATATATTTTATTATATTTAAGCCAAATTTCTTAATTTCAGTTCTGTAAAATCTCCAAACAGGGTTTTATTCATTAGAACTATAATATTAGCTGTGGTAGCTTTGAAAACTTTTATTAGCTATGTGCTTCTTTGAGACATGTTTTGCATATGTGTATATATGTGGTGTGTGGCTGTGTGTGACTAAGTGAAAAATCTGAAGTAAATGTTATCCCTTAAAAATACTGCTTTTTGACAATCTAAATTTAGTTGTTTCCACTGGTAACATATATATAATTTATATTGTCTTGTAATTCTTCTGTTGAACATAGCTGCATATATGTATGTGTGTGTGTGTGTGATTTTTGTATTTGTTGATGAGAGAAAGAGAGAAACAAACAGACAGTGGAAGATCAGACGAATCTGTTGTCATTTAAAAAATAAATTTTTTTTTTCTTTTTAGCAAGATTTGACTCAGGGGATGGCAGAGACAATAGAGTAAAAAACTGCTGGAATTTGGAATTTATTTTCAGAATATTTCTTCTTCTTCTTCTTCTCTCTCTCTCTTAAAAGAGAGAGAGAGAAGAAGAGAGAGAGAGGGAGAGAGTGAGAAGAAAGGAAAAAAAAAAAAAAAAGAATTACTCATTCAAACTCTTTCGTTTAACTTGAAAAAAAAAACTATTATTTTTATTTTTATTATTATTATTGTTATTATTATTATTATTATTATTATTATTATTATTATTATTATTATTATTATTATTATTAATGTTGTTGTTGTTGTTGTTGTTGTAGACATATGTATTTTTGATTGTTAATTTAAACGACAGCAGTTGCTGACATTGTGTCTGTCTGTGTAGTTACAAAGAGCGATGGAAACCTGTTGGGTTTAGCAACAATAGGCAGGCAGACAAACACACCACATGCAGATTAAACACACGCAGGCATACATTCGCAGCAAAATACGCAGACACACATGCGTGCACACACATGCGCATGCATGCACACAGATTAAACACATGTAGACATACGCTCCTAGAGACACACATACACACATAATAAATGTGGACACACACACAAACATACACATACACATACACATACAGCCTGCTTTTGGTCAGAGCAAACTGCTGCTTCATAAACCTGTGTAATAAGCTTCATTATTTCCATCATCATCATCACCATCATCATCATCGAAACCGTTATTATACTCACCATCAATACCAACATTATCACCATTATTATCATAATCATTGTTTTGTTAATTAATTGAGATGTGTTTTTTGTTTTATTTGTTTTAAATCAGATCTGTGTATATTTTGATGTAGCAACTGACATTAATGAACATTCACAATTACTCTACTAAATAACTAGCCACTTCACCATCATTATTATTATTATTATTATTATTATTATTGTTATTATTATTATGATTACTATTATCATTATTGTTGTTATTATCATTTGTTGAGCAGTGGATGGTAGATTTGGTAGAGTGCTGGAAACGAAAAAAAAAAAAACAGAAAAAGCTTTTACACCATTTAGTCAAATATCTAATTGTGGTCCAAGTTCAAATCCAGCCTGAGGTAATTTTTGCCTTCATCTCTCCTGGAGGATAAAAGACATACCGGGAAAATTATTTCTGTTATCGGAATTCATAGAAGGTGATGAGGTTTGCGGAATGAACAGAATACCAACAAGACTAAATACCTTAATATAGTTTTCTCGCTTTGTGCTTCATTCCTTTGGAGACGAAAGGGTAATAAGAAAAGTACCTGTAATTTGCTGTGGTCAGTTCAGTAGAAATTTTTTTTAAACCTGTCGTTTCCTCAAACTATATTCATAGAAGACAGAAAAGATGACAAAACTAGTACTGAATTAGAGTAAATGTAAGACAGTATTTCTTCACATGGCCCCTTCAAGTTCATAGGATATATCACATGCATTAGGGGTGAGCCTTGAATTGACTCTGTTAGTTCAAATATTGAGGTGGGAGATATCAAAGAAATACTCACCAGTAATTATCGTGGGAATGGTTTGTTAATTCAACTTTAGCTGCAGATGAGAGAATATATTTGATGATATATAAGTGACTAAGATTCTTGAAAATGGTGCTCTAGCATGGTCACAGTCCTATAGCTAAAACTAGTAAAAGGACACACACACACACGTGCTCTCACTTACTCCTCTTGCTCTGCTAATTTATATGCAAATTTTTAAATATGATTTAACCACCTCCACCACCACCATGCATACCATAAGTCTCATTGTCAATAAGTGCAGAAAGCGAATGAGAAGAACTGGAACCATTATGTGGTTATATAAGATCCTTTACATCATACCTCACTGTCTTAAAATGGAGACTGCTATGTATCAGATTAAAAAGGCAGGGGGGTTACAGCTGGAATAATGTACTTTCATCACAGGTCAGTTTGATTGTGTCAGACCTGGAGCTAAACTTAAAGCTAAAACAAGAAAAAACACAAAAAAACATATCAGAAAGTCAATCCATGCGTCAACCACAAATATCTGTCGAATTCTCAATGATTATTTTATTTTTCTTCGATACATTTTGCTGTAAATGACTGCCGAATGGATTTTAATTTAATAATAATAATTATAATAATAATAATAATAATAATAATAACAATAATGAGGATAATAATAATAATGAAAAACTAACAAAGTTAATAATTTAATAACAAAATTCACCTTGCTTTCATTACAATTTATATGGAAGAAGAAATATATATATATATACATACATATGTACACATATAAAAAAATATAACAAAAAAACATTCCATTTTCTAATGGATACTTTTTTTTTTTTCGCAACCCACCCAAAAACAATCTGAGTAAGGGTATTTCTTCTCTTATTTATTTACAACTCAAACATTCCAGAAAAGTTGAAAAAAGGGAGCCCCTTCACCCACAAGGACATTCAGAAAAAAAAACCCCCACCACCAACAATATTTTTACAGCAATTGATTTACTTGTGTACAATGTTTTCAAAACTGAAAGGTGCAACAATACAATTTTTTTCTGTCGATTTTGATGCATGATGTGTTCCTGGAGCAATGTCGTTTGTCTGAAACCATAAGGTGAAGGTTACAAAGGCCTTGAGTATTTCTTCCACAAAGGTCAAAGCTACTCCTCTATGTCCCTTGTCGAGCAAGGTGTGTGGAGGTAGTGCGGTAATGTTGGTTATGAGATCAAACATGAACTGATTCAAAATATTACCTTCGGTTCTAACTGACTAAGCAAGTAACCAACTGTCATTCAGTTTCATGTAACTCTGTATGAATCACTTCTCTCTAATGACAAACCAAGGTCTTATGTGCCATCTAGGGTTTGTGTGGTTAGCAGTGATGAAGGGTATTACTCCAATGATATGTAAGTCACTGAATTAATTAATTTTTACACTCACATGAGGATCCTACCCTCTCCTCCACCAATTCAAATATTAATAATAAAGCATTTCATCTTTAATGATGAAATGGTTGAATAGATGTAAAATCATGAAAGACAAAAATAAAAATGGAAGCAAAACTATGAGAACACAATGAACATATCAACCTTTCACTGAATTTATTACCTAAATATTTTTTGTCTTCTCTCTCTTGTGTGTGTGTGTGTGTAAATGTAAAGTTAACAGATTTGAATATGTGGATATTTCATGACATCCCAGCTGTTAGTATGAGTTTGTATGAGTAATTATATGAATGTATCTGTGTTTGCATGTGTGTATGTGTGTGTGTGTATCAAATAATACAGGTATAGAGACTTACATTCAAGACTTTAAGTTTCTGTGTCAATAATTCAATGAATGTTGCACATCTTCAGCTGGTGTCAGCCCAGTGCACATATCACCATCAATTACAAACTGTGATTTGTCAATATCTGTAATCTCCCCCCCTCCCCCATGTATTTGAATTTAGAAATGTGAAGAAAAGATATTCATATAGGCACACAGACATATACACACATACACATACAAGCATATATATCCAGGCATACATACATGCACACAAACATGGTGGTGTTTCAACATGTCCTTAGCTGTGAAGGCTAAACAAACTGAATAATACATACATGTATATATATATATATATATCTATATATATATATATGAAAAAATAAAGGTTTCTCACAGTTGTGACAAGAAAAATTTGCACACACAAAAAGAGCAAAAAAGACAGTGAAAAACTGCAAAGAGACTACAGTTGTGGTCTTGTTTGTGGCCATGTTCTCCACAATGAGATTTTGTAGCAAGTTGTGTCAGTTGGTTTTAATAAAGACAATTTTTTTTTTGTTTCAAGTCATCAATAACAAACCATATTTGTTGTTTCTTTTTGTTTTTAATCTCTTTATCTTTTATATTTTGCTTGTTTCAATCATTGGACTACAGTCATAAGTCAAAGAAATTGCTCTCAGTACTTTTTTTTTTTTTTCAAAGTTTAATACTTATTCTATTTGTCTCCTTTTCTGAATTGCAGAGTAATGGGGATGTAAATGAACCAACACTGGTTGTCAACTAGTGGTAGTGATGGGGACAAACACAAAGACACACACACACACACATGCATATATACATACAATTTGACAGTTTGCATGAAAGGAAATCAAAACAATATTTCACCTAAAAATAAAATTATTAAAAAAAAAAAATCAAATAATATTAACCAGATTATGGCTGAGAAATAGCAGTTTACTCAAAGTAACCACCTTCAACTTCCACCTCAACGGCAAAAGGATTTTGGAACTTCACTGTGTCTCTGGGAAGACCTTTGAACACCTTGATTTTGGTCACCAGCTTGGCCTTCGTGTTGCAGACGAAGTGGTTAGTGCTTTTCTCAATGGTGCTCAATACATAATAACCCATAGGATTACAATCAGAGGAATTAAGAGGCCAGAAACTGGGGCTGGTGAAGTCAAAGAAATTCTCTGACAATCACTTCTGACTCTTTCCAAATGTATGGCAAGGATCCACACCCATGACCTTCTAGCAGTAATCCTCTCCAAAGTCATAAAAAAAAAATATACGATGAAGTCTATGCTTAACTGCATAGGTCAGAGTACGACTCAAACAAGCCTGGAGTTATCTCCTTGTACTTTCAGAAAAACAGAAATAATATTGGACATCAATCAGTGCTTTTTCTCACCTATTACATATTTATTTCTAGTTAGTTTTTTTTTTTAATGCTTCCTGTATTAAATATGTTCAGTGCAGGCACGTGTCATCAGTAGTTACTCAGAGTAGGCAGTTGATGACATTTATGTAGTAAAACACACAAAAAATAAGTGAAACACAGGCGCGCGAATGAGTTGAAGGTAGTTTTACTTCTGCCTTTCTAGCACGTAAAGAAAACGGTGTTGTAGGAGTGTACACAGCACGTGTACAACAGCAGTACTATGCATAGCTTAAATACTGAGATTGAAAAACCGGGGTAAATTATGCCTACCTAATTTACAAAAACATAAAATATCTTGTATTTTATGCATAGTAATCAGAGTAACCTTCATAATTTTATTGACTTAGGTGCACAAAAGGAAAAATGTTCAACTTCTAAAATACAAAATTTTGTCAAAAATGTTCAAAGTAAACCGTGTTCTGCGTAAGACATTCCACCAGTATACGAAGTTTCAAACAGTTTAGTTAAAAAAAATTAATTAAAAACTTCTCTGCACCAAACTGAACAGATCCGGAAAATGTTGCTATCAATCTATTTTATTCAACATAGACACTGTCTACCTTGCCTGCCTAGGCGGCACATCCCTGGTTCGGTGCCCCAGCATAGCTGCAGTCTAATGACTGAAACATGTAAAAGAAAAAAAAATACCAACTTAGTTAATATCTCTTGCTATATCTGTGAACAGGTTGAGTTATCAACCCTTCTGTTATGATAACTCCACAGGGGGGTCTACTTGGAATTCGACTCACAGCCGGGTCTCATTAATGCAAATAAATAAATAAATAAAAGGAAAAATGTGACAAGATGAGAGTGAAAAACGAGCAAATACAACATAAAAGTATACTTACATCAATTTATTGTTCCTATTTTTGGATTACGTGATCTACTTTATAAAAGCAATTAAGGGCAGCTGTATTGATGCTTGTTGTTGTTCTTGTTGTTTAGCTCCAGATTAGTTCTGATCGAGAAGACTGTACCAACTGTGACCAACATCTTTTATTTTTGCAAATATAAGATATCTACGGTCGCATTGTCAAACTAGTAAGTATTGAAATGACCATCTATGCATCATACTTATTGCATATACTTATTGATAAGCCAGTCACTGCGGTATTCACCCTGAGATAACATCTCTTACGGAAATGCTGTATTAAGAACACTATAAATAGCAGAGGAAGGTGAAAACCGCCGCAACAGCGGTCAGCGGGAACGCGAGGTACATTGCAGCCTCTTTTGGCCTTTTCAATGACGTGCACTCGCTGCCATCCACTTGCCTGGAGGAGAATTCGTTGCCTTCAATATCGGAGAGAGTATATGTCATTGAAAAGGTTCCAAAAGGACAGAAAACATCTGGTGTTCTTGCTGGTCGCTGCTGGGGTAATTTCTCTTCTCCGTCTGATATTTATTGTATTTTTAACATTGCAAGACCATAAGAGCAACTGGTCTATCAACGGTGTATATATACATACAGTATGATACATAGAGAGCTATTCTAATTTAGTACTGTCTCAACTGTGTATACCAGATTTGCAGTTATAGGTATTAGCTTTTTTTCAAAGACAAATGCTGTCTCCTTGTAGTTTATGGGCCCATTGAAAAAGAATTAGTCATCCGTCTTAAGAAAACGACACATTCCATAATATAGTCCTAAATATTACATAAGGCGGTGCTCTGAGTTCAAATGCCGCTGGAGAGCAACTTTACCTTTCATCCTTTTAGGGTCAATGGATAAGTATTAATCCAGGACGATGGATTAGCGGAGTGTAAGAACTGTATGTTTTGCGTTATTTGTTCTGGTTTTTATCAATCGGAGTTCAAATTCCGCCATGGCCTAAGTGGATGCATTTTAGCAGAGGCCCCTCTATTTCAAACAATCGGACCAGGTCTCTGGATTGAGGATAACTTCCTCCCTCCTACTAGTTTTAGGGACCCTGTAAAGGGTCATGGACACGCCTTTCCTTCCAACTAATAGATGGAATGACTTGGTCTTACTCTTGAAGCTTCAACTCCTGATGGAGTCATAGGGGAGCCGTTTTGATATACGGTTTGTCTGGGTCATTCTTCGACCTGACAGAGCTTATCCTTCGTCTGGTCTGACCACAGATGAATTCTTCCTGAAAGAAGGGAGAGAGAGAGAGGGGGGAAGAGGGAGAGAGAGACAGGCAGACAGATGGATAGATAGAAAGAGTGAGAGAGAGAGAGAGAGAGAGAGGGGGGGAAGAGGGAGAGAGAGACAGGCAGACAGATGGATAGATAGAAAGAGTGAGAGAGAGAGAGAAAACAGAGATAGATAGAGAGTAAGAAGAAGAGAGATCGACAGAGACAGGCAGACAATTAGATAGATAGATAGATAGAGAGAGAGTGTGAGTGAGAAGAAAAAATGAAGACAGATAGAGAGTAAGAAAGAGTGGGAGCGGGAGAATTTTGCGTTTTTTTTTCTAGGATACAGAACGACCACAAGAATGTAGAGAACTAGAAATGTTCACGTAACAGAAAGAGATATTCTCTTAATCCTGCATTATCCAATGTGTACTTCCATCCTATGAAACAGCAGAGTGTGATTGGAAAGGTTTCATCAACAATTTCTAGAAGCTTCTCTGTGTGAGAAGTGAGATGGCCCAGTGAATAATGTGATTTTACTCATAGGATATTTCAGTTTGACGTGACACAAAAAGTACGTAATCTTACATAAAAAAAAAACAAAAAAACATTGCATCTTCGCCTCCGCATCTCCATCATTACACATTCAACTATAAGAAACATATGATAAAAGTTTACATTTTCGTTTTCATTCTCTTGTATTTTCATTAATTTTAACTTGTTTGTTTGTTTGGTTGGTTGGTTGATTTTTGTTATGTGCCTGTTTTAAATTCCTTGACATTCACAAATCTCGAAGTATTTCGTCATTATTACTGGAAACAAGAAGGGGAGGCGTTTTTTTTCTTTTTTTTCTGCCAGACAACTTCCTGAATCTATTTGTGTTAGATGACAGAGATTGGGGCACATACTTGTATATATATATATATAATAAGGAAACTTGTGATGTAGCAATGTCACCAACAGCTGGTTGGCTTTGGTGATGTAGCGAGTAAAATAATAGTTTAGACATAGCGCTGCTGTTATCAAGATTTTATAAACCAAGTTTACAAACTAAGCTATAAGCCCTTGTGATTACCGATCCGGCTTTGGGATGGTGGTTTAGTGAAATAGAGAGAAAGAGAAAGAGAGAGAGAGAGAAGGGAGAGAGTTATAGAGCATATGCGTGTATGCTTGTGTAGGAAGCCCAAGTCGACGGAACACCAGATAAATGGCAAAAAGGTCAGTGGTTCATATCTTATCATCAGCACTGTGTTGAGGCTGTGGGCTTTTATCAATTGGAGTTCATATATCACAAATAAATACCAGAGCTTCAGAAGAAAGGTCATTTAGGTCAAAGACCAGTTAATAGATTCTTTTTATCATGCAACGTTTAGCGGAATCGTTGAAGCGTCGGAAAAAAAAAAACCTTGCAATATTTACTCCGGCGCTGTATGTTTCTGAGTTCAAATCTTGTTGTGGTCAACCTGGCCTTTTATCATTTCGAGGTCGATGTCGATAAATAATGTACCAATCAAGAAGTGGATGGGGGTGGGGGTGGTCGAGGGGTCAATGTAATCGACTTAACATTTCCCCTCAAAATTGCTGGCCTCGTGTCTAGATGAGATTAAAAAAAAAAGGGTTGTAAACTGGCGTAATTGTTTGAGCACCGGGGAAACAAAATTCTTTCTGTATTTCTTCCAGCTCTTTATGTTCCGAGTTCAAATCTTGTTGAAATCAACTTTACATTTCGTTGCTCTGAGATCTATAAAATAAACTTCTCTCTCTCCAATTATTATTGTTATTATTATTATTATTATTATTTAGAAGGCGGCGAACTGGGAGAATCGTCAGCGCACCAGACAAAATACTTCACGGAATTTCGTTCGACTTCACGCTTTGATTTCAAATACCACCGAGGTTGACTTTGTCTTTTATTTTCTCGGGGCCGATAAAATAAGTACCAGTCATGTACTGGCATCGAGGCCATTGACGTACCTCCTCCCACGAAATTTCATACTTTGTGCTTAGAGTAGAAAGGATTATTATTATTATTATTTAGATTACTAATGGAAAAAGATTTATTCTCCTTCTCATGGGCTTTGTGTTTTATTTGTGATTCAGATGGGTGTTGTTCTGTTTTTGCTTTACTGTAAACTGTTTTAAACAGGAGTTTGTATTTAATTTCGTGTTTTCTGCTCCATTGGAGGTGGAATAAAGTTTAATTTTTGTTGTTCCTTGATTTGATGTTTGAATTTTCTCCCTGGGATGTAATTTGGAATTTTTTTTATTATAAACATGGCGACTTCGATGGCGGGAAGTAGAAAGAGGAGACTCTCACAAACGGCGAAGGCAGCCTTGCACACTTAAAGGAATATAAACAGAATAACCCCTGCTCACGTGCACGCAAATGAATAAAATAATTTTTATTTGTAAAAAAAAAAAGAAGAGAAGAAAAAGAAAGGGTGAAATGATTCTTTGCGAAACGAGGTGTATGACAACAGTAACACTACTCGTATGAACAATAACGTAAATATTATCACTGGGAATTATGTCAATGATAGCACCGAAAGTCGGTAGCTTTCCCAGCGTTGATATCACCCCACCAACATTGTCACCATCAGCAGTATCATTCTGTACCAGCGGCAGTAATAACAACATCCTTTGCCTGTATAGCTGGAAGCTAAAACAAAACAAAAAAAGCCCCTAAATTTAACAAGGATTCAGTAAAATGTAGGATGATAGGCGAAGTTACGAAAGACCATGATTCATTGAGAAGGGAGTTCATGCAGAAGGGGATGAAGAGTACAGTGATGTAACTCTACTTCTCGCGGGAAAATAGTCAGAGCGTCGGTTTGCTCCGAAAGAAGAACTCGAAAAGGCTTTGCTCAATCCGTGACGGGATGTCTATTAAGTCGAATGGAGGTCTGAATCTCAGCACAATAATTAGGTGCTGAGAGTGGAGGACGAGGTTGAGTGACATTCGGTGCTCATATATGGGTGGAAGACACGGTCAGGGGCATGAAAGAGGAAATCGGTTTCTGGATAATCCTGGTTTCCGTGAAATAGTATGAAGTTGTTGCACGAGAAAGAACGACTTGTAAAAATACTGGTTAGTACCAAAGGTCATTCCAGAAATATATTCTGAGCTGTGAAGATGCTATGAGGTTAGTGATCGTCCTAATAGGGACAGGATGGCTGTACTTTTTCAGGCACCGAGAAACTTTTCTGGATACAGGGGATTGGAATACCATCTTAGACGCACACTAGGATCAGATGAATGTAGCTCTTAAATGGGAGAGATACAGGAGCCTCTTAAATTTGTTCAGGTAGGTTCCGTCCAACTAATAATTATCGACTAGATTACTCGAATGCGCCAGCATGGAGTTAGACAAAGGTACTTAATTTCAGTCTACAAGGTACTTAATTTCAGTCTACAAGGTATTTAATTTCAGTCTACAAGATACTTAGTTCCAGTCTACAAGGTACTTAATTTCAGTCTACAGGGCACTTAATTTCAGTCTACAAGGTACTTAATTTCAGTCTACAAGATACTTGGTTCCAGTCTACAAGGCATTTAATTTCAGTCTACAAGGTACTTAATTTCAGTCTACAAGATACTTAGTTCCAATCTACAAGGTACTTAATTTCAGTCTACAAGGTACTTAATTTCAGTCTACAAGATACTTGGTTCCAGTCTACAAGGCATTTAATTTCAGTCTACAAGGTACTTAATTTCAGTCTACAAGATACTTAGTTCCAGTCTACAAGGTACTTAATTTCAGTCTACAAGGTACTTAATTTCAGTCTACAAGATACTTGGTTTCAGTCTACAAGGCATTTAATTTCAGTCTACAAGGTACTTAATTTCAGTCTACAAGATACTTAGTTCCAGTCTACAAGGTACTTAATTTCAGTCTACAAGGTACTTAATTTCAGTCTACAAGATACTTAGTTCCAGTCTACAAGGCATTTAATTTCAGTCTACAAGGTACTTAATTTCAGTCTACAAGATACTTAGTTCCAATCTACAAGGTACTTAATTTTAGTCTACAAGGTACTTAATTTCAGTCTACAAGATACTTGGTTCCAGTCTACAAGGTACTTAATTTCAGTCTACAAGATACTTAGTTCCAGTCTACAAGGTACTTAATTTCAGTCTACAAGGTACTTAATTTCAGTCTACAAGGTACTTAATTTCAGTCTACTCAGCTGCAATGACTATCAGCCGAATGCTAGTGCTGCTCCCTTTCCTTCCAACTTTTACATCCTCGATGTGCTGCGTGGGGAGCATGTCAAAGGGGAATGAATCAACAAAGTATTTATGTCTGCTCACGACTACAGAGGTACTTAAAGCAATTAACGAAAACATGTTACGTGTTACTAAGCTATACTCGCTCGCATACGACATCTCTGTTGTCGGCACCTGACGATGTGTGCCAAAAGGGCCAGATAACCACCTTTAGTACAAATACATTTTGCGATGTTAAATGACAAACAAACTGAGTGAGACAGATCTGAAGAACAACAGATTTTTCAAGGTAAACTTGAACGTTTTGGATCACGGAAATTCTGTCTCCCTCCAATCTGGCTCTGTCCCACATGATACTTTAGCACTCGTCACTACACACCAGTGAAGAAACGTTAATCAAACAGCGTTTGAACCACCTCACAGTCTGTGGTGCATATTTTAGTCGGAAGAAAGTGTATCTCTTGGTACTATTTCTGGTGACACCCGATACCACAAGCAGGAGGCCTAAAGCGGTTGGACTGTCGCCGGTGTCTTAAATGAGGTCGTCCTATAAGTGGTTGAATTTATTTAGATGGGTCAGTTATTGTCAGTGTTGTTTGGGTGATGGTTATCTAGCACTAAGTCAGCAACGATCGAGCAAACTGACGATGAAACCCGTTCCAGCTGTAAATAGCATATCAAGGATCGCCACTGTCCGGTGCGTCTTTACATTTCAAGAGGGTAGAGTGTGATTTCAGGGAAATTGGCTGCTAATTTTAGTAGGTCATGTGACCACACAGTGGCTCTGCCATTGGCTGGAATCAGCTATGGCCACTACTGTTACTATTACTGCAGCAGTTGTTGTTGTTTTGCTTCGGATCTGTCGAAAGGCATTTCAGATTGTGTAAGTGTAGTTTCGGGGAATTTAGCTGCTGTTTTTAGAAGATCGAGCGACAACGTCGAGACATTCACTTTATCTCGAATTATCTATGGTTGAACCGACCTGCGGCCCGTACAACGATCAGTCAGTGAAAATACTTGAGGAAAGTTTAGAAGTGCTGTAGATTGCCTGGGTATGGTGTACTTCTTTTCGTTGGGGAACCAAACCGAAAACTTGGTTGTTGTTGTTGTTCTTATTACTGCTGCTGCTGTCGTTGTCGTTGTTGCTATTGCTTTCATTGTCGTTAAGGCCCAAATCAGATAGGTCGAGTATACCTATGATCAAAGATACCCACCCGCGACCACCTCGTCCTTTTTTAAATATTCTTTTCAGACATCTATAACTGCATTATCCAAAGTGTCCTTCATCGCTTTTCTAAGAACAGGGAAGTATGATTTGAGAGAGATTTGGCTGCTATTTCTAGTAGATCAAGAGATCACATAGAGGCTTCCTCATTGATTCGTCACAAAGTGATTAACTATGTAAGTCCCATTGTGAGGAAATTGGAATAGTTTACTACAAGCAGTGAACCAACAGACGAATAACAGGATGGTCACATCAAGAACGCCTTTGATCCCAGATCAACCAGTATTTTCTTAATCTAGTCTGTTTCTGTATAACTGAAGACTGAAGATGCTGGCAACTGTTTCAGGGCTGATAGGGGAAGTGGGTGTCACTAAGTGCAGAAAAAAGATAGAATTTATGGATGTGTATTTATGTGTATACGTACACATACACATACATGAGGATACAGACATACGTGCATATACATGAATGTGTTTGTATGTGTGTTTGTGTGTGTGTATATATTTATACAAGTATGCATATATATATATACACACACACGTATGTGCATGTGTGTGTGTATATACATATATGTATGAATGTATATATGTACGTATGTATATATAGATATATTTATGTATATATATATATATACGTATATATATATGTATATATATATATATATATATATATATATATATATATATATATATATATATATATATGTATGTATGTGTGTATATATGTATGTGTTTATATGTATGTATGTATGTATGTATGTATGTATGTATGTATGTGTGTGTGTATATATATATATATATATATATATATAAATTGTAAATCCCAAAAATAACAGCAAAAATACAAAGGATTCTGCGGTACCCGTGTTTCAATTCACCTCAACCAATTTACAATTTATTCTTTCACCTCAACCACGAGCTGGCATACACAGGTGCTTACAATTGTCAAATATTACCTCTAAATTTTACTTTACCTACGTGATTCACGTTGTCCATCTGACTGGTATATATATATACCAGCATGCACCAGCATGACCGCAGCCACTTGGCTGAAACACATAAATAAATAAATACATAAATAAATAAATAAATATATATATATGTATGTGCATTTCCAGATATGTCTGTATATATGTACGTATGCATGTATATATGCGTATACAGGCGTACCCCGAATTACGGGAGTAATGAATTCCTGAGAATCTTGACATAATATGGAGTTTCGCAACGCAAGGGACGCCTGTATAAGCCATCCATCCATCTATCCATCCGTTTATTCATGCGTATATTCATATATATATACACACACGCATACATACAGACATACATACAGACAGACAGACAGACAGACAGACAAATAGACAGACATAGAGTATACGATGATAATTGGTCGGCAACTACAGAGGTTGAGTTTGTGTGAGTTCGTTGCGAATTATCTTGGGATTTCTTTAAATTTCTTTATCATCCCTCTGTGCCGTTTATTTCATCATCATCATCATCATCATCTCTCTCTCACACACTCTCTGTCTTCCTCCCTCTCTCTCTCTCTCTCTCTCTCTCTCTCTCTCTCTCTCTCTCTCTCTCTCTCTCTCTCTATGTGTGTGTGTGTGTTTGCATGTATGTGTGTGTGAATGTATATGACTGTATAGGTATGTGTATATACATGTACGCTTGTATGTATCGCTGTTGAAGGAATTGTCCGGATTGTTTCAAAATTACTACTGCTACTACTACTACTACTACTACTACTACTACTACTACTACTACTACTACTACTACTACTACTACTACTACTACTATTATTAGTATTACCAGATGGTGAAACACGGGGAAAGAGCAAGTGGGTAGAGAACAAAAGATTCAGGAAATATAGGGAGAGTGCAAAAAAGAGGGAGAGAGAAAACGAGAAAGAGAGAGATAGGGAGAGAGAGAGGGAGAGAGAGAGAGAGGGAGAGAGAGAGAGATTATGTTACTAAAATGTTACTAAATAGTATTAAACTATAAAAACTAAAAATATTATGGAGTTATCTCCCTTTAACCATGCGTTTTCTCCTTCACATTCCAGCTAACGACGTTGAATTACGTCGAGCGGCTGACACCGGGTATTAGATAAAGAAGGTTGACAAACCGCAGGTTTGATGGTTCGTATTCTGTTTATTCCATTCTTTTGTGTCCTTAGTCAAGATGCTTTCGTATGGTACAGCCTGCCGTTACGCACGGGCGAATATGGATAGGTATTCCGTGAGCATAGTTAGAATCTTGGTCGTCTCATGTTCTACTCAGCGGAGCATCCAGAAGTGATAGCCGGTGGGGTGAGGCCTGCAAGGGTTTGCACCGGAACCTTGGCTGGTTCATAATACAGCTGGGTAGATTGGAGCAATATAAAATGCAGTACCTTGTTCAGGAAATGAACCCGCGATCTTTTGATCGTGAACCAAGCACCTTAACCATTAGGCCACGACGGTCTCTGGTGGTTATCTCCCCTATGACTTTGACAGCATGTTTATTGGAAAATATTTGATCACATCATTCGAGCTTTTAGAAATAGCAGCCAAATCTCCCTCAGAAGTCACTTTTGATAATACATCTTTTATCTTTTACTTGCTTCACCCATTGGACCCTGGCCATGCTGGGGCACCGCCTTGAAGGATTTAGTCGAATAAATCATACCCAGTACCTATTTTAGAGTCTGGTTCTCCCTCAATCGTTCTCTATTGCCGAACCACTAAGTTACGGGGAAGTAAACAAACCAACACCGGTTGGTGCTGGGGGACAAACAGAAAGACACGCACGCACACATACACACACATATGCACACACACATACACATGCGCGCGCGCGCACACACACACGGCTTCCACGCACTTTCCGTCAACCAAATTCACCCTCAAGGCATAGCCCCCACCCTGCTCGGGGGTGGGGGTACTAGTAGAAGTCAGTTACCCAAGGTTCCAAGCTAAATATGTCTTGCGCCTCAAGGGCATGCGTGAAAGAATCCGAGGCCGATAGAAAATATGATTAATTGACCGGCAGAAGGCAACAAGAAACGACTGCTGTAGGCAAGGAGACCCATAATTACCGACGCCTGTAGACACAGAATGACGAAAAAAAAAATTACCACACACTTTATAAGTTCGCAGTGTTGAGTTCAAATCAGCCAAAGAGTGAGCTTAGGCCTTAATAGAAAGCTCACATTTCTGTCTTGTTTTAATCCAGTCAACACAACATCAAACCTGGACTCGATGAGTCTGCCTGTTTCTTTTTCTCTTTTTCTTTCTTTCTGTGTATGAAAGAAAGAATGCACGATCAAACTGACTCTATAAACAGGCTGGTGTTGGTCTGCGTAAGCAAGACTTATATTTATGTAATAAAATCGATAAAAAGAGAAGTGAAGTTGCCGTGAGGAGTGGAAAATCCAACGTTTCGGGCAGTGTCTTTTTTCAAGGCAAAAGTTGACAGAAGAGAAATAAGCGAGAGACAACCGAGTTTTACATACTCTAAGTTAAAAAAAGGAAAACTGGATATGGAAAACTAATATGGAACGCGGGACCACAGATTTCGATATAATTATATGAAAATTCCCAGTTATTAGCAGATGCACTTGTTACTTGCTTGACCCATAACTAATTGAGCATGTCCATTAGAGGCTAACAATATGTGCATCTCTGATCAGGAGCAGGAGTAGTAGGGGAGCATCATAGCCATGTGTTGAGGGGGATTCTTTGGGTTTTGAATAAATGTAACGAAAGCAAAGATTAAAGGGAACATTAACGATTTTTTATACTTTCTTGGGATAAGTAAATAGTAAATAACAGTTGCTACCCAAGGACAAAGATCGTGTTACACAGTGTTATCCAACCGTTTCGTTCTTGGTCTACTCCTAGGTCTCCTACCAGTTGACTCGGCTTGAAGAAGTCTTGCGATTCTTTCCTGTAACATTCTAAACACAAATCTGCACTACCGAAGCTGCGACCTCTCAATGAGGGGAAGTAGCAGCTCAACGTGGAGGAGACACCTTAATATCCGATCCATCTATCCTGTTGGGTTTCGTTACTCCAGAGATCCTTCTGATGAACCCCATTTTGGTCACTTGTATTCGCGATCGTACTCCTTGGGTCATTACCCAACACTTATGACCATAGCTTTGGATTAACACAAAAACCGAATTGAAGTTAGCAAGGGAACATGTTAATATGGGAATTTTTCATACAATTATATCGAAATATTATTGCTAACTTTTTCGTTATTGAACTATACAGCTTGTTAAAATTGTCCTCTGTTTTTATCACATTCACTGCCATTATAGATTATATAAGATATTTAACATTTATGGAGGTTAACATGAAGTTTAATATCAAAACTTATAAGAAAATATATTGTTGTTATCATAACAGCAATGTTCACCACTGAGACAGAATGTCCTTCAAACCATAATCAGATAGTGTTTCATTGATGCATTATGAACGTTGAAAAGAAGTTATTAATTCATATAACTTCTGTTAATATTGTTTTATATTAGTTGTTGCTTGGTTACATGGTTAATGTAGTCGTGGAATTTCACTTCTTTAAATAATATAGTTATTAAATGAAATAAATACTATATATTTGATATTATATTTTGAAATTGAAGTCATTTATTATGTTCTGACAAGAACATGAATCTACCCGACTACGCCAATATATATATATATATATATATATATATATATATATATATATATATATATATATATATATATATATATATATATATATATATATATATATATATATATATATATATATATATATATATATATATATATATATACAGGGGTTGGACAAAATAATGGAAACACCTAGCATCATAGCATCATAGCATCATAGCATCATAATTTTGAAATGTCTATAAAACCATCAAAAGCTTGTTTATTTTTATGTTTTTTGATTTATTATTAGTGTTGCTTAATATGTTTTGCTAAAATTGCTGTTTCTTTCCAGATATAATAAGTAAAAGGTAATTAAAATGACAGATCTATCGGACTTTCAAAGAGGTCAAATTGTTGGTGCTCGTATGGCAGGCGCTAGCGTAACGAAAACAGCCGAAACGTTTCGTGTATCAAGAAGTACTATCTCAAAAATAGTGACATACTTTGAGAAAGAGGGAAAAACCTCCTCGTCGAAACAAAACTCCAGAAGAAAACCAAAACTTTCAGATAGGGACTGTTGGACTCTTACGTCAATTGTTAGAAAGGATCACAAAAGTACAGCTCCCAAAATTATTGCAGAGCTTAATGACCACCTCGAGAATCCAGTTTCCACAAAAACTGTTCGCCGGGAGCTGCACAAAGCTGGATTTCACAGGCGGGCTGCGATCAGAAAACCACTACTTTCAAAAACAAACGTTGCAAAGCATTTAGAGCGGAGTAAAAACCTACAAAATTGGTCCCTAGAGCAGTGGAAGAATGTTATTTTCTCGGACGAATCATTCTTTACCTTATTTCTGACCACCGGCCGAGTATACGTGTGGAGACAGCCAAAAGAAGCATGTGACCAAGACTGCCTTTTTCTAACTGTTAAACAAGCAAGTGGATCTGTAATGATCGTGGTGGGGGGGCTATATCTTGGAAATCCGCCGGCCCAATGGTTTTCTTTCATGGCAGAATTAATAGTCAAGACTATTTAAGCATTTTATCTTATCAAATTCATCCTATGGTTGCAGAACTGTTTCCGGAGGCAAACGCAATCTTTCAGGATGATAATACACTAATTCACACAGCAAAAGTTGTTACTGAATCAAGTCTGTGTCAGTATTCATGTGAAGAATAAGAAGCAATGTACATGTGTGCCATATATCTAACATTTTCAACAGAAAAAGGTAATTAAAATTCATTAAAATGACAGATCTATCGGACTTTCAAAGACGTCAAATTGTTGGTGCTCTTATGGCAGGCGCTAGCGTAACGAAAACAGCCGAAACAGTACTGTACTGTATATTTTTTGTTATTATTTTTATAATCTGTATACATTTATTTTAGTATAAATGCAAAACAACACCACGAAGGAATCGACGTAAGCTTAAATAATACACCGCGATATGATAAGGGATTACTGTGTGTATATATAATAAATATGCAAATTTATATGCATATACACGCACACACACACACACACACATTCACACACACACACACACATTCACACACATATATACATATTTTATTAGTGGGATTCTGTTTTGTGGCGGAACAAATCTAGGCCGAGATTCCAGTTCCAGACTCTGCACTGGATGGCACCACCGCAGCCAGTGCAAGCCAACTGCAATTTCTATCATTCAACCTGCTGCAGTCTTTATTGAGATAGGGGTGACACTTGTAACTGTAATGCAGCTGTAGGGTACTGGTGGTGGTGGTGATGGTGGTGGTGGTGGTGGTGTTGATGGTAGGAGTGGTGATGGTAGTGGTAGTGTTAGTGGTAGTGGCGGTGTTGGCGGTAGTTGTAGTGGTAGGAGTGGTGGTGATGGTGTTGGTGGTGATGGTGGTGATGGTAGTGGTGGTGATGGCGGTGGTGGTGATGGTGGTGGTAGTGTGGTGATGGTGGTGATGGTAGTAGTGGTGACAGTGGTGGTGGCGGTGGTGGTGGTAGTGGTGGTGTTAATGCTAGTGGTGGTGTTAGTGTTGGCGGTGGTGGTGGTGGTGGTGATGGTGGTAGTGGTGGTGTTGATGGTAGGAGTGGTGATGGTAGTGGTAGTGTTAGTGGTAGTGGCGGTGTTGGCGGTAGTTGTAGTGGTAGGAGTGGTGGTGATGGTGTTGGTGGTGATGGTGGTGATGGTAGTGGTGGTGATGGCGGTGGTGGTGATGGTGGTGGTAGTGTGGTGATGGTGGTGGTAGTGTGGTGATGGTGGTGATGGTAGTAGTGGTGACAGTGGTGGTGGCGCTGGTGGTGGTAGTGGTGGTGTTAATGCTAGTGGTGGTATTAGTGTTAGTGGTGGTGTTGGTGGTAGTGGTGATGGTCGTTGTGGTGTTGGTGGTAGCGTATTAGTGACGGGTAGTAGTAATGTCAATGGTATTTGTGAAGATGCTTGTGGTGATGGTGGTGGTGGTGGTATCGAAGGTGTCCGTCACACTGATGTAGTGCCTGGTGGTGCAGTGGGTGTGGTGTTGGAGTTGGGTTTGCAACTGAGGGAGGGCGGTGACGTCGTTCGATTCCATGGTTGAGTAGGTGGGGGTTTGGGGGGGGGCTTCAATGAATTTGTCATATTGATAATGATGGTGATGATGACGACGACCACGACCACGACGACGACGACGATGATGATGATGATGATGATGATGATGATGATGTTGGCAATGATGAGGATGACGACGAAGACAAAGATGACATTGCCAAAGAAATGATAGCGATGACAAAACTATTTCTGCTGCTGACAATCAGGAGTGATCCTTGGTTACGCAACAACCACCACCACAACTACAAAAAAAAAAAAAAATAAATAAAATCGGCATTCCGTCGGTTTCGACGATGACAAAGGTTCCAGTTGATCCGATCAACGGAACAACCTGCTCATGAAATCAACCTGCAAGTGGTTGAGTACTCCACAATCATACATGCCCTTAATGTAGTTCTCAGAGGGATTCAGCGTGACACAGAATGTGACGAGGCTGGCCCTTTGAAATACAAGTACGACTCAGTCCTGAGAGTACTGAAGCAACGTGAAATAAAGTGTCTTGCTCAAGGATACAACGTACCGCCAGTTTCCGTCCACCACATCCACTCACAAGGTTTTTGTCGGCCCGGGGCTATAGTAGAAGGCATTTGCCCAAGGTGCCACGCAGTGGGACTGAACTCGGAGTCAGACACCGTATATATATATATAAATATATATATATATATTTCATATCATTTTCATTTTATCTAGTTTCAGCTCATGAGCTGTGGCCATGCTGGGGCACCGCCATGTATATATATATATATATATATATATATATATATATATATATATATATATATATATATACACACATACACATGCAAACACTCAGACACGGATTCATATATGAAACACACGCACATTTACACGCAAAGACACGCTCTGTCAAACACAGACATGCGCATAGCAGAGTTGAAGGTCAGTCTGTACCAAGCGGCTTTACTCTGCATGCTTTAGCTTCGTTACTGCGGCAACAATCCGGATACTTATTGATCAGACCAGTATCTATGCGCGTTTGTATGTGGTGTAAGTGCTTGTGAGTGCATGGGTGAGAACATGCGTGCATATGTACGTTTGAGCGCTTATTCGAATGAGCGTCTGTGTGTGTGTGTGTGTGTGCGTGTGTGTGTGTGTGCCTGAATTTGTGGGCTAGTGAATTTGTTCGTAAGTGCATGGGCGTGTGTATATGTATATATGTATAGTTGTACGCTTATTCGTACGCTTATGTGTGTGTGTGTGTGTGTGTGTGTGTGTATGTATGTCTGTGTCTGTGTGTTGCATATGCGTAGGAGACTTTGCTGTTAATTCTACCATATCGAGAAATGGTGCAAAGATTTACTGTTAGCAGATCAGGAACAATGTATACACTGAAATGTTGCCTTGTAAAATTTTAAAGCAGCTTCTAATGTTTCACTCCGGAAATCTCTCAGACGAAGATAAAAGGATTCATGTATTACGGCATTTTGCTAACATCTGCAGTTTAAAGTCACACCAGCAGGAAAAGTAATGTCACCACTTCGGTTAAGATGCAAACTATGACGTCGTCATTTCTGTTACTTCGTGCTATCTGTCGTGACGCGCAGCCTGAATATGTTATCTGCTGTAACGTTGGGCTAAGTGTGCCATTATGTCAAAGTGCGTTGTGGTATGACGGAACATGTTCTAGGTTGTGTGATGTGACAACACAGTAATTGTTCTATATTATGCTAAGATGTCAAGTTCGACGTTTATGTTGTCAAGACATGTGTTGTGACGTCACATCAGTCGTTCTCTATTATGTAGATGTCAACTATGACGTTGCGTGTTCTCTCAAGATGTGTGATTTGACGTCATGCCTGATGATCTATAACGTTATGACGTGCAGTCTGATATTGTATGCTTGGTTGGGATGTGTGTTGTGACGTCACATTAATTATTGCATATTATATCGAAATGTAAACTATGATGTTGCGCGTTCTATCAAAACTCGGAGCGTTAAATGTTCTCTTATGTCAAGACGTCAGACCAGATGTCACATTTTCTGTCAAAATGTGTGCCGTGACGTAGCCTGAAATGTTACTTCACGTGAAGACGTGCGTCTAACGTCATATGTTCCATGAATTTGTGTGCTGCGACTTCATTTCACGTTCTACCTGTGAAGATGCATGATTTGACACCGCTATTATGTTAATCTCTGTCAAACATGCCAGTCTCTGTCAAATATGTCGATTTCTGTTAAACATGCCAATCTCTGTCAAATATGTTAATCACTCTCAAACATGCCAATCTCTGTCAAACATGTTAATCTCTGTCATATGTCAATCTCAGTCAAACATGTCAATCGCTGTCAAACATGTCAATTTCTGTCAAACATGTCATTCTCCTCCAAATATGTCATCTCATTCTGTTTGTCAAACTGTATAGCTTGATGTCTCATGTACTACAAAGATGTAAAATTTATATGACGTTATATATTTGTCCAGCATCACTGTAGGACTTGTGATGAATCCCTCCTCATTTTCGTGTGTCTATTTTAATGTTATATCTTACTCTGTCCCTTCTAAGGACTTTTAATGGGGGTGAGATAACCAAAAAGTACCGCTACACAACAGCGTCCAAATGTTTTAGCTCTGGCTATTCGCCCAATGGTGACCACCCCGCTCCGTGTCTTAACTATGACTAAGTGTTGCAGCGGTGACCCAGTGCACTTGTTTGGTTTATCCAGCGTATTACTGATTCAACAAACTCGCTACGACAAGCTGGATGCTGGATACTCAGCGTCCCAGATACGAATGAAATAACAGAAACCAATGCAAAGATATTTCAATTATTTTAGATTCCAGAACCAAAGATAAAAGTACTTCCAACAACAACGACAACAACAACAGCAACAACAACAACAACAACAACTACTACTACTACTACTATTACTACTACTACTACTACTACTACTACTACTACTACTACTACTACTACTACTACTACTACGGGGTCGTAAATTGTAACACTGATACATGGCAATATCAGAAGCAAAGAAATTATACTCTCACCACTGTATTTAAAACACTACCTCCCAACCACACCTACGTCGTCACCGTAACTAGCACTACCTCTACGACGGTTCTGTGGTGTATACTACCACCACCACTACAACTGCCTCAATTCTACCATCAGCAAAAAACTCGCCTTTTTTTTAACCAACAAAAGACGAAAAATAATCCCTTCCACCACCACCACCACCATTACATCACCGTTGTCACCATCTTCAGCATCATTCACCTATCATTCCCTTCACACTACTAACATTAACTCCATTGCTACTACTACTACTACTACTACTACCATCGTCCGTGTCATCATCATTATCACCGAAACCGATATTATTATCCTTATCACATGACCACCACTATGGCCATACTGAATATTATCGCTTCCACCACGACCACCACGACCACGACCACCACCACGACCACCACCACGACCACCACCACCACCACTACTACAAGTGAGCTCTGCACGGTCGCTGGACCTGCTAGAAATCGCAGCAAAAGTCTCTCTCAAAGTACACCTCGTCGCCTTAGAAAAGGCCGAGTCGCAGAACGGGGGTTTCGGGTTCTTTGGACATAAGAAAAAGAACGGGTCGGTCACAATTGTGCTATCTTTGATCGTAGATGTTTCTCCATCAGGACAAGCCTGGGGCTAAACAACAACAACAACAGCAACAGCTGTCTCTACCATCACCAACACCACTCCCACCTTCACCGCAACTACCACCACCACCACCACCACCACCACCACCACCACCACCACCACCACCACCGCTATTACCACCCCACCATCACCACTGTCACGTTGTAACAAGTTGCTAAGCTTTTAGAATATAATTTTGCTGAGCCCTGGTTTATGTCGAATGTGGATATCATGTGTGGGGTGAGGTGTCCTTTTAATATAAGGAAGATAGAGAGATAGATAGAGGGAGGGAGGGAGAGAGAGAGAGAGAGAGAGAGAGGAAGAGAGGGGGAAAGTAATAGAGAGAGAGGGACACAGAAAGAGACAGGTAGAAAGAAGGGAGCCCGAAACATATATATATATATATATGTATATATATGAGAGAGAGATAGAATCAAGGGGAGTGAGATGGAAAAAGAGAGATAGAAAGAGAGAGAGAGAGAGAGAGAGAGAGAGAGAGAGAGAGAGAGAGAGAAGAGCAGTGAGATAGAAAGGGAGAAGCAAGGAAAGTGATGAGGGTGTTGGGTATTTAAGGGAGGAAAATTTAGGGGGGATGGAAAACTATACACGAGTGCCTGGTTTGGGGTTGGCATTGACATGGATATGAAGAGGAGAGGGAGGAGGGGCAGGAGGATAAATTAATGTTGCGAAATGGTGGTGGTGGTGGTGGTGTTCTGAGAGAGAAGTGGGAGGGAGGACCTTATATTAGACCTTAAAGGATTTACATACGAAGCTATCCCCCCGCTCCCCGCCACAAACTCCCTACACCACACCCCTATATCCAAATGATAAAATAACAAGAAAAAAAAATACAGAGAAAAAGGGAAATATGCAAGCAAGCAATTTAACAAGAACTGGAGACTTTCACAGCGTGAGAATTCGATGGTGGTGGTGGTAGTAGTGGCAGTAGTAGTAGTAGTAGTAGTAGTAGTAGTAGTAGTAGTAGTGGTAGTAGTGGTAGTAGTGGTAGTAGTTGTGGTAGTGGTAGTGGTAGTGGTGGTGGCTGGCTGTGCTGGTTATAGTGGTGGTTGTAGTGGTAGTCGTATTCGTAGTAGTAGTAGTAGTAGTAATAGTAGTGGTGGTGGTGGTGTTGGTGGTGGTGGTAGTAGTGGTGGCTGGCTGTGCTGGTTATAGTGGTGGTGGTTGTTGTGGTGGTAGTCGTGTTTGTAGTAGTAGTAGTAGTTGTGGTGGTAGAGGTAGTGGTGGCTGGCTGCGGTGGTGGTGGTTGTGGTGGTGGTGGTTGTGGTGGTAGTCGTGTTTGTAGTAGTAGTAGTAGTAGTAGTGGTGGTGGTGGTAGTGGTGGCTGGCTGTGGTGGTGGTGGTTGTGGTGGTAGTCGTCTTTGTAGTAGTAGTAGTTCTGGTGGTGGTGGTAGTGGTGGCTGGCTGTGCTGTTTATAGTGGTGCTGGTGGTGGTTGTGGTGGTAGTCGTGCTTGTAGTAGTAGCAGTAGTAGTAGTACTGGTGGTGGTGGTAGTGGTGGCTGGCTGTGCTGGTTATAGTGGTGGTGGTGGTGGTGGTGGTAGTCGTATTTGTAATAGTAGTAGTAGTAGCTGTGGTGGTGGTGGTAGTGGTGGCTGGCTGTGTTGGTTATAGTAGTGTTGGTGGTGGTTTTGGTATTGGTGTTGTTAGTGAGTGGGTAGGGGTTTCGCGATGGTAATAGTGGTGGTGATAGCGGCGAAGAAGTGAAGGCGATGGTATGGTATTGGTGGTAGCGGTGGTGGTATTGTAGTGGTGGTGATATGGTACTGATGGTGGTGATGATGATGGTAGTAGTGATGTTGAAGCTATGATGGCGAAGGTAGTAGTGGTGTTGTTGGTAGTGGTGGCTGCGGTGGTGATTGGCGGTGGTAGTGTTGGTGGTGGTGGATGGTGGTAGTACTGATGATGACGGTGTTGTTGTTGTAGTTGATGGTGGTGATGTTAAGAGCTGGATAGCGGTTGCTGTTGTTTAGTGCAAATATCAAGATCACCTCCGATACAGGCGCTCCAGACACGACCATCTCGTCTTTTGCCCAGGTAGTGTATTTAAAACCACTTCATCTTGCACGTCCTAGCGTTTTTAGCAGCGATGGGTAGTGGTTGCAATAGACATTGGAAATGGCGGTGACGATGGAGTTTATGGGTGATGGGCGTGTTAAGACTGACGATGGGTGATGGCAGTTAGGGTGACGGAAACAGACTGAAGTTATGAACAGTGATGCAGCAACTGTAACAGCATCAGCAACAACAGCAGTTACAATAGCTGCAGCACCTAATACAACAGACAGTATCATTTATGGCGGCGCCAAGCAGCACGACTATTGCCAAGGAATGTCTGGCTTACAGAGAAACATAGCTTTTAAAATTCTTATTTTCTGTGCAGCCACCAAACAGAACAGGGCCATCTGCAACCTCTCCAGCCATACAGCAATTATTTTGTTTTACTATTTGCTAAACATTTGTTCGTCGCTTTTGTTTTCGTCTTTTCTTTCTTACATGTCTCTGTTATATTTGTGATGAAAGCTTCTCTGCTCCCCACAACCCCACAAAGTTTGCGAATCACTGTTGTGTCATCTTTCTAAAGTCTGATGTCAGCCATTTAGGAAACCGTGAATCTAGTTGCAAATATATGAGATCCAATCACTACGAGTAGCTCAGAAGACAAACCATCGGGCCTCGTTCGCTCACAATTCCTCAGGTCCTTAGCATATTAGGTCCCACTCCATGTTGTCATTCCAAGGCACCATCAACTAAAACAAAAAAAAAAAATCTGAATTTACTTTGGTCAAGTGTCGAACATTACAATAAGATCAGAGCATTACTTCATTATTGCAAGGTAACATGGAAGTACTAGCGCTTCCTTCAAACCCATTTGTATCTTCCAGTTATTTATACATTTCAGAAATGTGGGCCTCAGCCATCTTTACATCTCTGCCTTACCTTTTCTTATCATCCTTGCGGAAAACGATAGAGTGCAACATATTACTGATTCTCATTGTCTCGGTGCATAAGCCCGGGAACAGTGTGCGGGGATTCGCTTGAAATCCCTAAAGCTTTTGTGAGGCAATGAAAACGCCTTTAACATCCTGAGTTGGACTTGGATTTGCACCCACTAAGCAAATTTCGTTCCCGTACTTATGAGGTTCTGTGATACTTTACTATGTCTTAGTGCATCAGCAAAGATAGTCTAGTCTTGTTTGTACCACTAGTAATACACTGCAGAGATGACTTGCAATGCAGTCAAAATATCCACCAACGAGGCAAGGAAATTTAACGATGTCAATCAGGAGAGTAACTCCAACCCAACA
>NC_142937.1:86663107-86673107 GCF_046866305.1 Octopus bimaculoides | reverse complement strand
TATGATTATTATGGAGGGACCAATCCAAATGGTCTCTTTTACTTTTATGCTCTTCGTTCCAAATTTGGATAACATCATCCGTGTAAATCAGTGCATATGCACTGCAACAAGGGAACATTGTTTGTACCATAGGAAGGACATGATCCTGGACGTTAAGTGTGCTATGTAGAACAACGAAAAGGCCAAGAGAATTCTTTGATATCGTCGCCTATATCATCACAGAGTCAGCTCCATGCTTCACAGTTGGGGGCCAAATAGTCAGTGTTGAAGGCTTCATTGGACAGCCCCCAGAGATCTAATGGATATATTAGATCTCTTCGTTTTCTTAGTCGATAATAATATTTAATATTTTACGATATTTTATATAATATATTCATTGAAGAAATATCTCATCAAAATATAATATAAGAAACCAGTCTCTGAGCTTATAGTAAATTTATTCGCTGTTTGATGAACAGTGGATTGTACAAATTGGTCAGGCAGCGAATTACAATGGCTTTCACTGAACAATTTAGTTAGCCAAGTTTCATCCCAAGAGAGAAGGGGTGGCACTGTTGATGCTGACGCTATGTCTTAAAGAGAAATGAAAAAGGTTTAAAGTATGTCGCGTGCGACGTAACGTTACGTCAAGCCGCAAGGCTGCGAGCTGGCGGAATCGTTAGCACGACGGGCAAAATGCTTACCAGCATTTCGTCTGCCTTTATGCTCTGAGTTCAAATTCAACCAGGGTCGACTACGCCTTGCATCCTTTCTACCTTCAAAACGATGAAAGGGAAAGCTGTGTAGGCAACAGAGCTATATGTACAGAATCCACTATAAAAACAGTTGATTGATGAGGGCAGCAATCCTCATCACATAACACGATGCTAAACTTAATACACAGATGTCGTACGCTAAACACAAACAGAAACAAACACCTCGTGTTGACATTGGCCCTGTCTATTATAAAGAGGTGGAAATACACACCAGTTCTGATTTGGGGGTCTATGTAATCGACTTACCTCCCACCCTCGGAATTGCTGGTTTTGTGCTAAAATTTGAAACCAATATTACATTAAGCTGTCTCCCACTAAAGTTTATGCACAAATACCCGGCGCACCCTGTATATACACGCACTTTAGTTATATACATATATAGCATGTCGTTGAAACAGGGCGTAGTTTTGTCTGCAACGGTTGCTCAGCATTTTTTATCTTAACAAATCGTTTACTTTGAATCCTCCTTTGTCAAGACAAGAAGTCATCACTTAATTCGAGGTGAAATAAGTACAGTCTCAATAGTTAGGAGAGAGAGAGAGAGAGAGAGAGAGAGAGAGAGAGAGAGAGAGAGAGAGAGAGAGAGAGAGAGAGAAAGGGTGGGAAAAGGGTGGCAGGTATGGTAAAGAATTAATGCTGCTCGCACTCGTGTATGCGCATGCACACATACATACATGCATACATCATATATATGTGTGTATGTATGATTGTATGCATGTATGTATGCATTGATGCATATGTATATGTGAGCATACACATACACACAAACACACAGTCACACGCACACACATACAAACTTGAATGTGTTGGGAACAGCCTTTCTTTTAGACACGTTGTATTGAAATCACGATTATATTCTAGTTTTAAGTGTTGTTTCGTTTTCATCTTTTTCGGGGGTTTTTTTTCGCATCAGTTTCTTGCAGTTTGTCTCTATCAGATCCTAAATCCATCATCAACGTTCAACGTTTTCACACTTTCGTAGTCACAACGGCCCTGCCCACTATAATGACACAACGCCACACACACACACACACACACACACACACACACACACACACACACACACACACACGCTCACACACGCTTACGCACGCACGAGACTTCAGGTTGAAATTTCGTGTGTATTTCCTCCTCTTTATAGCAGGCAGAGCCAATGTCAATACGAGGTGTTTATTTTTGTTTGTGTTTAGCGTACGACATCTGTGTATTAAGTTTAGACTGGTGCTACATTATGAGTTTCGCTTCCATCATCAATCAACTATTTTTATGGGTGAATCTGCGGAGTACAGCTCTGCTGCCAACAATGTTTTCCAATCTGGGTCTGTTCTGTGTTGTGCAACGTAGTGCATTGCAGTTGTCTCTTGGTTTAAGGGCATAAAAATTCGGCGGCAAAATGTTGTGAGCGCATATCAATATAACAGTTAGTCTTGAAGGTGTAAACTTCACATCAACTCCTATCGAATTTATGCTTATGAAATAGATTGGTTTATTGTTCAAAGCTTTATTTGTATCCTTCTGGATTATGTTCTGGAGTTGTTTAAGAAATCGTTCTGTAACTTTCTAAATATCTACTGGTGAGTTCACAAAAGCTATATAGTGTGTACCTTGTGTTTATTTTGTTCAACCCAAGTGGTGTAAAAACTAGAATTCCAGCGGTAGTTCTTGCACAAGTCGCATTAGCCCTTCCTACAATAAAGAGGCAGCAGCATACACCAATATCACGTTGTCATGAAGATGTGACTGTGAATGTGTAGAAATGTTAATAATTTTGTGAACTTCATTATTTCAAACGAAAGGAAGTCACACATAATACGAAGAAAAAAAACTTGTTTCGTTTTGAAAGCACAATTGTGTTTTTAATATGACACATACGCACACACATGCACACGCACACACGTGCACACGCACACACATGCACACGCACACACATACACACATTTATACACTCATTTACACACACAGACGCACACAGATAGATAGACAAACAGACAGACTTACACACACACCTATGTTTGCGTTTGTGTATTTGGGTAAGGCTTTAGGGTTTGGTTTTATAAATATATATATGTATATATATATAAATGTATTCATGTATGTATGTGTGCGTAAATACGCATGCATGTATATGTATGCATGTGTCTGTATGTGTGTGTGTCTGAATGTGTGTGTATGTGTGTGTGTGTGTGTGTGTGTGTGTGTGTGTGCGTGCGTGCGTGCGTGCGTCTGTATATGGATGTAAGTACTTGTATTGTTTATCTCATTGGCCAGATATTTTAGTGTCGCAGACGCTGGGTCGGAGAAGGGTGGCGGTACATGTGGAATGTGAATATATTTCAATGATGATGGTGTTGAAGGATGTGTTGTTAGAACGTAGAATGATTGTAATTCGACTGGAGTGTTTGGTTGGTAACCTTGTTCTGCAATCGCAAGTCTAGACCAAACAGAAAAATGTCGGCAGCACGAACAGACATTTTATTTGTGTCACAGAAGCAAAACTTGTTACTGTTGTCGCTCTAAATGTTGCTGTTGTATTGTTAATACTGTTGGTCTTGTTGCTGCTGCTGTATTGTGGCAGCTGCTGCCGCTGCTGTTCTGTATTCCCGGATCAGCCAAGATGCTGTAAAAAATTAACCTCCATGAGGATTGTAAGAGTTCATAATTAAACGCTGCAGTCATTTTGACTGATGCGCTATCGATTCTGGCAACCCACGCCCATTTCTACTTTTATTGATACGGCCAAATGTTTCAAACCAGCGTACATTTTATGTGTTTAAAAGTGGTTCAAACATTTTCGAGGTTTTATTATTCAATTTATCAAATAAATAAATGAATAAATAAATAGAGTAAAGTAAAAAAAAAAAAATGTCATAACGAATCGCACTAAAATCCAGTCTGTGTTTTAAGAGCCGTCATGTGAGCAATACAAGTGTTTTTGTGTGTTTTTTTTTTTCCTTTTCTTTTAAAATTCGTGTAAACCAAGATGTCGAAGAAATAAATCTTGATTAAAGTTAATGTTTATTTAAAATAATACGTACATACATACGTGCATGTATGCACGTAAGACACACACATGCACATATGAATGTAATATGTTCTATACGTATATGCATATATATATATATATATATATATATATATATATATATCTTGTGTGTGTGTGTATATATATATATATATATATATATATATATATATATATATATATATATATATATATATATATATATATATATATGTGTGTGTATTTTTACACACACATATATATAATGGTATGTAAAATACAGTGAGTATATCTACGTTGGCTTCGTCGACGAGTATTCCAGTTATTTGACCAACTGAACTCTAACCATAAAGTTATATTGTAAGCGGCAGAAACAGCAGGACACAGATTGTGGCAACGCTTGCCCTTTGAAGTACAAGTGTGGTCTATCGTAGAGGTTTTTACATTGTCTATTCAATATGCTTCAGGAGACTGAAACCGTAGAAGGCAGCCGTGTACTTAAGAAGTTCCCTTCTTAGTATTGAGATTCCGAATTTTATTCCATTGCCTAGCATTTGGGTTAGTCTCTTTCCATACTCTCAAGTCGACATACACGTATACAGACAAGCGCACAAGCGCACACACGTACAGACATGGGTGCGCGCGCACATATGCACACATGCGTTGTAGCTTGTTTATTTTATTCTTCTCTATCCTCTTTTCTTATAGCTTTCCAGACTGCATTATCGCCTCGCCATTCTTATTTCTTGTCTGTTCGTCCTCTGCCTCAAGGGACGGTCTTCTTACAAAATGACATGTTACGTTATAGGAAACATATGTTGGCAATGCTTTAATATGTTTAGGATAAAAGTAAGTTTATCTCGAATTTATTCAGATTTATTTTAATCGTTGCAGCTTTCTACTTTTTTTCTTTTCTTTACTACTGGCGTTTTACGTGACATTTCCAGGCAACCTCACAAACTGCACTTATCGTCTGTTTGTTGGGGTACAGCTTGCTTCATAAATATGATAACTCATTTGTAGTCTACAGCTATTACAATGCCAATATGTACCTCGGAACTGGATGATCTCGTGCCGTCTCCACTGTGACACACCGTCTCATTCGGTCTCCCCTTTTCACACATATTTTATTTCCCCCGCCCCACGGACTCAACACTGACAGCAACGCCTTGTCATTTTTCTCCAAAATGGCGTTATCTATCAATATTATTCAGCACAGATTATATATTTCGATAAATCACAGCTTATTTTACTCTGCTATTTCTCGTTCGTCTGCTGCACCCACCCGGGAAGAGCGGTCCTACATTCTAAACATCGTCTTTATCACAATGTCTTAGTTGTTTGTTTCCCCAGCCTTCCTATGCACCAGACATAGGCATACATTTTGTTTCTTCTCAGTATAGATTATAATCTGTATGAAGTTTAGGTGAGAGGTCAACGTATTGGTTTTCTCTTTAAATTGTTGCTGCTCTCATGTTTATAGACTGCACACACCGACAATGATAACAGTAACCGCTGCAAATAACTTAGCCATGAGCGGCAGAGCGCTGGCCTAGATATCTGGGAGTATTTAGCGATGTCTCTTTTTCACATTCTGAGTCCAAATTCCGTCTGGGATTGGCTTTTCTTTTCATCTCAACGGAATCGGTTGAATAATACCAGTAATATATTAGAAGTCATTTTCAAACAACTTTATTCTTCCTCGAAGCTTGGGAAAGATCAAGGTTAGATATGAGAGTGGTGAACACTATAGGCTAAAAGGTGACCTCGTATTCAAGACTTATTTGGTGTAATCGGTAGCACAGTCATCTGGCAAATGACTGATAGTTGGTTCGACTCCTTTAATGAGATCCGTTCTCTTTATACGACCTTCATAGAAGGCTTTCAAAAAAGCATGGCTACTGTTTCAAGATCATGCTACTAAAAAACAAATGACTGAAGTAGTTTCAATCCCAAGCTGAAGTAACTTCCCACCCTTTGATGACATTGAGAAGTGCATGGAATTCATAATTTCCTCTTTTCTCTTCCTCCAATATATAAAAACTTTGTGCTCAGTCGACAAAGTTAATATTCAATAATATATGAAATACCAGAGTATCAACTTATATCTATGTATTTCAGTGGTTTTATTCAGAAGATATAAACTATACCATTAATCAGTGTAGCACTTTCTGAGACTACTCAAGTTGACGCAATACATATCTAGTTTGAATATGTTATTCAGCATTCGGATTTTGTCTTATTGTGTTCAGAGTACAAATCCCGTTGAAGTTAGCTTCTTCTTTCATATTTCAGACATAAAAAATAAAAATTACTAATCGTAATAATCTCAGTTAATATGAATCTTATCTGTGAAATTTTGAAGCCTGTTGCAAGGCATGGGCAAAGTTAATGTGGAAGGCTAGCAGTTTCCCATGCATTCTAATCCCCTCTCTCCTTGTCCAAAAGAAAGGTGTGAGCCATCGTAGCTGAAGAACAACGTGGCCGCAGACGTTGACGTCAGAGTTGACAGAGAGCTGGAATAGACACAACAAAGCATCCCATCCCATGCGACATCCTAAGGGTTTCGTTAATCAACTACTCTCGACTGGTACTTTATTTTATCGACTCCGAAAGGATGAAAATCCAGGTCTATCTCGGTGGAATTTGAACTCAGAACAGAGAGTTTGAACAAATTCTGGAAGTTGTTCTATCCAAGGCTCTAATGACTGCCAATTCATCGCTTGCGGCGGGCTAATTGGACCAGTAGCCCAAAACTAAAGGGAGCTAAATAGCATGATTATAATACATCTATAGTGACTTTATGACCCAGTGGTGTTTGATCAGAGGTTAAGGATGGACGAGAATTTATTCTGTAATGCATCATTCTATTGTTCCAGTCCCAAGTTGAATTCCAACTGTTGGCCAATTTGTCCCAAAGTTCTTCTCTAAACGAAGCGAATGTCATTTACCACATTTACCACCCTTTCCATCTCTGACGTCACCAAGATGGCGTGAATCAGCCACGATTTACCTGCTACAAAATAGCAAACCAAATGCTTCTAAATCAGGTCCTAATGCTGGATGTTCAAGAACCAAATGAAGGGCAGATTTTCAATCCTGGGATCATTCTGATTCCAAAAACGTCTAATTTGTCTATGTAGAACAATTGTAGGCTGCGGGGTCCCAAATGGACAGACACAATTTCGCTTTTATTATTATAGATAATGAGTGTTTTATTTGTTGACTTAAACTTCTTCAGTCACTATACATACACATCTATCTATCTATCTATCTATCTATCTATCTATCTATCTATCTATCTATCTATCTATCTATCTATCTATCTTTTATCTACCTGTTATATCACACGCTCGGATGACCTCTACTCCAATACTACGACGTCTAGACTTCTCCCTCTATATCTACGTAATAGGCTAACCTACTTCATCGTCTGGGGGCGTCGACACAACACTATCTATCTACATACATAAATATTCATACATACATAATACATACATACATACATACATACATGCATACATAGGTTCCTAAAATGAAGGCTATTATCGTATTACGAACATTTATTGTGTTAAATATAATTATAAGTGAAATCTTGGTCCATGCTTGTAAAAGTGAAAACTGCTCATATATCTGTGAAAAGTGAATTTAAAAGAAAAAGGAATTAAAATTGCTAAAAGTACCGGCAACATGGGCAGTCTCCCGGGGTTCCACGTGCTAGGCGGAATCACACCATGCATTTGGATTTTCTAGATATAAAGACAGATTAAATTTTCAGCAATTCTATCCACTGTAAATGATATTGTGAAAATGATGACAACAGAAGAAAATGCCTTTGAAACATTTGCAGATCTAAAGGCGAGAAAATACGTGTCAAATCGCATAATGTCTGCTTTACAGTATCTGTTCTTTCGTTTACATTCTTTATTAAATTATTCGTCATATTTACAGGACATGAACGAAACCCTTAGTATTTTTCTCCACTGATCATTTGTAATAAAATATAGGGACACCATTGTCAGCAACACAAATACCGTGTCTTGATCTCTTTCTTTTCTCTTTTCTCTTTGTTTATTTCTTCAAGTCATATTAATGAAAGGATCTAAAACTTTGATACTATGTTTGAATTGTTTATTTCGTATTGTAGTTAACATTTTATTTTTACGATTACAATTTCCCATTTGGTGATATCTTTTAAAATTATCCTGACAATGGTCTCAATCTAATTTATTACAAATGATCAGAGGAGGGAGGCTGGGTAAGAGAGGGAAAATACGAGGGGTGTCGTTGATATTCTTCTTTTGATATAACGAATGATCTAATAAATTAAAAATGTAAACAAAACAACAGATATTCTAATGTAGACTTGCGAATTGAAATATTTTCTGGTCTTTAGATCTGTAAATGTTTTTGAAGCATTTTCTTCTATAATCATCATTTTTACAATAACATTTTCAGTTGACAGAATTACTAAAAATTTAATCTGTCTTCATATCTCGAAGATCTCTCTTAGCATGTGGCACCCCGGGAGACTGCCCATGTTGCCCGTACTTTTAGCAAGCTTAATCCCCTTTTATGTTAAATTCAGTTTTCACACAAATACATGAGCAGTTCCCACTTTTACAAGCATGGGCCAAAATTTCACTTATACCTATATTTAACATAAGTTCATAATATGATAACAATCTTCATTTTATGAACGTATACGTACATACATACATACATACATACATACATATATATATATGTACATATATATATATGTATGTACATATATATATTTACAAGGTAGATACACCTGGGGAATGTTTGGTTTAAATTGCAATTGGAGAGAATGAATAGAAAATACGTGAGAGATGAGAAAGAGAGAGGAACAGAAAAAAAAAGCGTTTGCGCCGTGAACAGGGATTAATCTTCTATCTTCGCTCCTTTGCGCCACATGGGCTCAACTCCCCTCCACTCTTCATCTAATCCTCCTGTCTCTCTCCCCCACCCTCCCTCCTACCACCCATCTCTCCCCTCCCCCACCTCCTGCTCCGACTCCTACTTCTTTGTACGTCTCTTCACCTCTCTTCACTCCTACTTCTCTTCCTACTTCTCTTCATTCCTACTTCTCTTCCCACTTCTCTTCCTACTTCTCTTCACTCCTACTTCTCTTCACTCTAACTTCTCTTCCTACTTCTCTTCACTCCTACTTCTCTTCACTCTAACTTCTCTTCCTACTTCTCTTCCTACTTCTCTTCATTCCTACTTCTCTTCCCACTTCTCTTCCTACTTCTCTTCACTCCTACTTCTCTTCACTCTAACTTCTCTTCCTACTTCTCTTCACTCCTACTTCTCTTCACTCTAACTTCTCTTCCTACTTCTCTTCCTACTTCTCTTCATTCCTACTTCTCTTCCCACTTCTCTTCCTACTTCTCTTCACTCCAACTTCTCTTCCTACTTCTCTCCACTCCCACTTCTCTTCACCCCTACACTTTTTCTCCTCTCTCTTACTCTCTCTCACTCTCTTCTCTCGTACTCCCCCCTCTCTCACTCTTACTCTCTACACTCTTACTCTCCTACTCTCTACACTCTTACTCGCTTACTCTCTCACCCTTACTCTCTCACCCTTACTCTCTCACCCTTACTCTCTCACTCTCTTCCCCTCTCTGTCACTCTCTTTCTCTTCCTCTCTTTCTCTTCCTCTCTTTCTCCCCCCCATACCCACCTTCCCCCTCTTTCTCTCCCCCCATACCCACCTTCCCCCTCTCTCAATCCACCTTCCCTCTCTTATACCCACCCTCTCTCCTCTCTTCCTCTCCCCTCCCATGCCCATCTTCCCCCTCTCTTACATCCACCTTCCCCTTCACCCTCAGCCTAACCCACACTCCACCCATGCCTTCCCCACCTCCCAACACCCTCACATCACACCACACCAATACCCTCGCATCACACCACGCACACACTACAACTGACCAACTACTTTCTCCCTTTCTCCCTTCCCCATTTTCACACTACATACGTCAAGATCACCAGCATTCTACCTCCCACACACAGCCCCTCGTTCCCGATCACCGTTTGTTATCTCCCCCTTTCTTAGCTCTCCTGAAAAAAGAATTTCTAACTTCCGGTCAGCCATTGTTATGATCGGCCATTATTATGATTGACCGTTGACTGAACACTATTCAATTTTTTTTCTCCGTGTTTTTCTCCTTGTCTCCGTATTCTTTCTGTTGAAGAGCGTAGCTCGAAACGTCAAAGA
>NC_142937.1:86640607-86658107 GCF_046866305.1 Octopus bimaculoides | reverse complement strand
TACTGAACAATAATAATAATAATAATAATAATAATAATAATAATAATAATAATAATAATAATAATAAGAAGAAGAAGAAGAAGAAGAAGAAGAAGAAACAACAAAAGCTATAAAACAAATGAAATGCAAAGTAAAAGTAGAACAGCAACGGACCTTAATAAAACGATGGCAAGAAAAGCCCCTTCATGGCAAATACTGGGCGAAACTAAACTCAAAAAAAAATAGACTGAGAAAAATCCCAGCAATGGCTGAGAAGCTCAGGACTCAAAGCAGAGACTGAGGGGTTTTTAATTACAGCACAAGACCAAAGCCTCCTCACCAGAAATTACCAAAAACATATAATGAAAAGAAACATAACGAGTAACTGCAGAATATGTGGAGATGGACAAGAAACAATAAATCATATTATCTCTGGCTGCCCAGTCCTGGCTAAGACAGAGTTGGGACCTATATACGCTGGAAGCTATGCCAACACTATGGAATAGCAACAGAAAAAAGATGGTATAGGCACACGCCAGAAAAGGTCACAGAAAACGAGAAAGCAACCATACTATGGGATATGCCAATATACACAGATAGAGAAATTAAGGCCAATAGGCCATATATAGTCGTCAGAGATCATAAAGAAAAAAAAATGCTTTCTAATTGATGTATCAATACCAGCAGATGACAACGTTTTTCTAAAAGAAATAGAGGAACTTTCCAGGCACCTATCCGTGGTCTCCTACGACAAACGGCTGGCAAAGATATATATTTTTAGCTGTACATGAATGTATAGAATATATGTTAGTCATATGTTGTGTACTTTTATAACTCAGACTTTCGCACTCATACAAACGCATACAGACGTACACACATACACGCATACAGTGCACACACAGAGGCACACACACGCGCATACACATAAACACGCACACACACACATGTACATACACGTATATGAAAGGGGAAAGTTAACACTGATTCTGTCACAAATATAGGCATATATGTATATATATATATATATATATATATATATATATATATATATATATATATATATATATATATATATATATATATATATATATATATACATACACACACACACACACACACACACACACACACACACATATATATATATATATATATATATACACACATATATATATACATGTATATATATATATATCTATGTAAATATATATGTATATATATATATATATATATATATATATATATATATATATATATATATATATATATATATATATATATATATATATATATATATATATATAAAACCAAATACACTTATACCAATATATGTAACGTATCAGGAATAGGGATATGAGTATGTATGTATGTATGTATGTATGTATGTATGTATGTATGAGACGTGTTTATAAGCTTCTATATATACCAATACATTTCCAAATATGAAAAAAAAAAAAAAAATTCATGCGCACACATATACACAAACATATAAATACACCCCCTTGCTTGCATACATGCATTCGTACATAAATACATACATACATACATACATACATACACACATACACACACACACACATACATATCTCCTATATCTTTTAATCAAAAGTCCTAGACCTTAGTGTAAGTTACGAAGCATATATTCCAAAAATGTTGTAAAACAACAATAATAGCAAAATAAGCAGTCTAGGAGTTTTTTCGATTTTATTTATTTAATTATTCATTTATTTATTTATTCATTTATTTATTTTAATGGCAGCCCACTTTCACGAATGTTACACTTAGAAGTTATTCAATGCCCGAAAATTTAAATATTACCCGTTACTCAACCATATTTATAAAATATAAATATTTAAGTGCTGATTTCTACCCTCGAGAAGTATTTATATATATTTTCTTGTGAAATATATGGCTGTTGATGACGATTATTCTAAAGTTACTACAAACTTTTAAGTATTGGGACATCATCGATTTTCCGGGACCTTTTGTTCCAAAGCTTTTCCGGATTACTGTTATTTTCCCTGATTACTGTTTTTTTTTCTGTATTACTGTTTTTTGCTGAACCTCAGATCACCTCCAGATTAAACAAATATTAAATTTATTTAAATAATTAAATGAAATACAGGTACTTGTACATTAGCATAAATAATACAAATTTATTATTTTCTACTCTAGGCACAAAACCCGAAATTTTTGGGGAGGGGCCAGTCGATTAGATCGACCCCAGTACGCAACTGGTACTTAGTTTATCGACCCCGAAAAGATGAAAGGCAAAGTCGACCTCACCGCCTCAAAGAGAATCTTTTCTACTCTAGGCACAAGGCCCGAAATTTTTGGGGATGGGGGCCAGACCCCGACAGGATGAAAAGCAAAGTCGACCTCGGCGGGATTTGAACTCAGAACGTAAAGACAGACGAAATACCGCTAAGCATTTCGCCCAGCGTGCTAACGTTTCCGCCAGCTCTAACAAGCATTAGATTAAAATAGCCACCCGTGTATTGTACTTAATGCAAATACATCGCAAAAAGAAGGCAAATTAACTGCAGTATTTGTCCAGAGATGATATCTCTTATGGGATTCACTGTATTTAAAAATGTAAATATATCGATAGCTAAGGAAATTCGTCCAGCAGCAGCAGCAGTAGAAGAAGAAGAAGACGACGACGATGAAGAAGAAGAAGAAGAAGAAGAAGAAGAAGAAGAAGAAGAAGACGACGACGACGACGACGACGACGAAGAAGAAGAAGAAGAAGAAGAAGAAGAAGAAGAAGAAGAAGAAGAAGAAGAAGAAGAAGAAGAAGAAGAAGAAGAAGAAGAAGAAGAAGACGAAGAAGAAGAAGCGGTGGCGGTGAGAATACTAAATGCGCATTACTGTCTCGTTATGCTTTACTTGTAGCTTGTTTTCTCTGTCCACCGCATGTTAAGACAAAATACATCGCTACTTATAGCAAGGACACATAATGAAAATTCACTGATGTTGCGGTTAACCGATCGGCTAAATAAAAACTCGTTATGTGCAACAAAAGCAGTATTCAATTCCAAATGCCCCTCTCTGTAACATTTGATAATATAGTCTTACAAAGACGTATTGTTAATAAAGTGGAACGTCTTTGGCTATAGATTTCGTCATCGAGTGTTGAACTGGAGCTACACAACAGCAGCAACAGCAACAACAACAGCAGACATTATTAGATGAACCAGAAGTGCTCCAATCATTGTGTTCCAAAGAAGCAAGCATCGAAAAGACACATCGCCAACACCAACACCTATTCATCAATACCATATTCCTGCCATATATAGCAACGGGTTACATAATCCAGTAACTATTTATGTATATATATATATATATATATATATATATATATATATGCGTTCATACACACACACACACACACACACACACATATGTTCATATATATATATATATATATATATATATATATATATATATATATATATATATGTTCATATATATGTATATATATATATGTTCATATATATATATATATATATATATATATATATATATATATATATATATATAATAAATGTATATGTATGTTCAAGCCTTTTCCCTCGTTTCTTTCCATTAAAGGTATTAATTTGCAATTCAGTATTTGACTCATGTCATCTAACATTGTTTTGCCAATTTTTCAATGGAGCAACGCCTCATCTTCATATCGGGTGTTTTCTCTTTTATTTTCTCCCATGTGTCTATAATACCATATCATTATGATACCCAAAGGACACCATGTGATATCCTCCATTTATTGGTTGATAAACAATCCAATATTTCTATTTTTTTTTATATATATTTTCTTTGTGAAAGAAGATCTATTTGTTTGACATGTTCTGGGTGTGTCTTCCACATGGAATCGGTGCAGGGCGTCTGTTCTTTGCAATGACATACTTTACCATTCAACACTTCAGAATATGTCAATTGAACTCGTTGCTAATGGGATTTTTCTATATTCCCTTCTCGCTGCTTCTTTCGCCATTTCTTCCTTCGTCTCCTCCTTATTCCACCCCCTCTTCTGTTATTCTCTTCCCACTCCTCTTCACCTCCTAATTCTCCTTTCGTTGTTGTCTCCTCCTCCTCCTCCTCTCCTCTTCTTCTCCTCCCCTCTTCTTCTCCTCCCCTCCCCTTCCCTCCCCTTCTGATCCCCTCCCCTCCCCTTCTGCTCCCCCTTCCTCTTCTGCTCCCCTCCCCTCCTCTTCTGCTCCCCCTTCTCCCTCTTCTCCCCTCCCCTCACCCCTCTCCCCCTTCTTTGCTGTTTAGCCTCGGGTAAGTAACCACCGAGTAGATTTATAATCAAAGGCATTTCAGCTATGGAACCAATATTGCCAAGTGCAATAGTCAACGCGAAAGCCTCGGTAATATTCTGGTCGGTTATATGCCATAACAAAAAATATACAGCTTCACGATATACATCTATAAACCGTTCTATTTCTCTTTTAGAGCGTGAATTTTTGTGACTTATGGACAAGTAACTGAAGTATGTGTATGTGTGCGTGTGTGTACATACATAGACATGTGTATACATATGTGTGTGCATGTATGCATGTAAACACACACACACACACATATACATCAACGTGATGACTAATGTTAGATCCGGAGGAAAATGGTGTTTACAGAAGGAAGCTATTTTAATATTTTAGGAAATGCTTAGCTTTATTTATTTCATATATTTTCTGAAATATATATATATATATATATATACATTTCTTTATTCATTGATATTTTATTTTAGAATTCTTATTTTAGAAATTTTTTGTTGATGGTTCTAAATTCTGAAGAATATATTTACATTAGATAAAAAGAAAGTAACGTAGAAAAAATGAAAAAACAAAAAGTAAAGCAAGGCAAAGTTTCTTTAAGAAAAAGTTTCGTCGCCAATGTCTTTGAAAATTTTTAACTTCTATATTCTTTTAATCATTGTGTATTTCAAAATATTCTAATGACCATAGCTTTAGTACCATCGCTTAGTGCTTATCTCCAAGACACCAGAGAAATATCTCCATGGATATAATGCCACACCAGAGAAATATCTCCATGGATATAATGCACTGCAAACAAAGAATATGACTGTGCATTTTACTTTGCTTGTACTGTATTCGTTCGTGATCGTCGATTACCTTCAGATTATAATCCACACACAGAGTAGAGAACATGTTACACTACTATTCTTTTACTTTCTTAGTTATTTTCAGTCATTCAGATTTTCCTTAGTGAGCGTAGTCCGCCTTTGCGGACGGACTACGCTCACTAAGTGATTTTTTTTTTACCAATCAACCATCGCAGTTTTCGTGTTCATTGTTTTGGCGCCGGAAATTACACAGCGAGGTAAAAATGAGCTGCTGAGACCTTTCAGCCAATAAATAACACAGATATTCTAATTAACAAACAAGAATTGTTTCGTTGCCAGCAGACCATTTGCTGGTCTGTGAGGGACATTATCCTTTCCATTTCGATGGTCTTCCAACTTTACTGGTATTACTACGACCAGACTACACAGACTGCTACCGTTCAGTTCGTTTCAAAATTCATACCGTTCTCACAACCAGTTACCGTCTACATAGTGATACTCAACAATTTTAAATGTTGTTCTAAACCTGATCTCAATGATAACCATCTCGTTTCCAACGAATCAACGTGAGCGTAGCTACCAAGTCAAAAGAGCAGCTTTCTTTCAAACGCAACGACAATACAGCTCACAAAACCTTTCGCTGAATAATAACGGTTCATGTATTACTTGCTCGCGATATAAACGTGTTCCAAAAGACATTTCACTTATTTTGTATTATTTTTAATTGTGAAGGTGCGTGGTTTAGTCGCAAGGGGTGTTTAGCTCACGATCGTAAGATTCCTGGACTGGTGGTCGCATTGCGCTCTCGAGAAAGACACTTCACTTTGCATTAAGCTAGTCTACTCAGCAGCTGTAAATGGATACCAGTCAACTGCTGGGGAAGACCTCTTCTTCCTCCGTTGGGTGAAAGATGAAGGATCAAGTGGGTGTCTATGTATGATCACGACAACATAGGCACTTAAAACAATTAGCAAAAAAGCGTGGGGCATGTGATAACCCATACTTGATCCCGAGTAAGTTTGTTCCGTTTGAAAACTGACACTATTTAGTTTTCCATTGCTTTTCTGTTGATCTCTCTTTAGAGTAGGAAACATTGTCGTCAATTTGTTTACAATTGTCGTACTGTGTTGAAATGTAAATAAATGTTCTGATGAATGACACAAGCTTCTGCGCTGCTACAGATGCAACCCACTCGTGCACATATTCATGTTCTGTAAACCACATGGTAGTGTATTCTGTGTTTGTAACATTATGGTACACGGACATTTTTTTTTTCATGTTGATTGTTACTTTTTACTTCCTGGCTGTGGTACCCATGAGATTTGCAAATCCACGGAGACCGGTGATATTGATTCTTCGACTGATGCTTTTAATGCCCCATTTAAATTGTTGCAAGTCGACATTTGTAGGCAAAACACGAGCAGGGAACAGACTCTGAAGGACCGAGGTTCTGGGGTGGAGGGAATAGTCGTAGTGGTTAGTAAGGGTCCTGGGTGGGGTTGGACACAACAAGGATAAAGACGGGGAGCGACTGGGTCGCGAATGCATGAATGGAGGAGGAACAAAAGAGCCAACTTGAAGAAACAGACAATGGCAAGAGAGGGCACGCCTGTTGTTCAGGGACTGGAAGGTGGATTTTATCTGAATGTGGTCTAAGTTGTCAGCATTTACAGTAGCACTGTCTTAGATGTGGGAGCAATACTCCATTGTAGGAACAATACTTTATTGAACTGTGTTGGGTATCAGTTATTGATGAACGCTGAAGTATTTTGTATGATGAGTAGGATCAGTCTTCACCGGAAATAGGAATAAGAATATAAACTGTCGTAGCCAGACCATATCTGCTTTTCCCGCTTGCGCTCTGAAAATGAACAGAACTCCCTATAATCCAAAAACACACTGAACGGTTTAGAAAGTACATGTTTTGCCTCACACACTGTTTTCTACATGATAAAGCAGTACATTCAGGAAACAATAATGCAGTTCTCAATTAGGCAGAGAAACGGTGTGTTTGTTGCACGGTGTCTGTGGCCAGCCCATCGACGTGTGTTATATTTCATTGAGCAGGACACACTAGGCAATCGAGAAAATGCAAGAAGTCCTTATTATTGAACGCACTCTAATACATTGGTCTGCTACGTGTAACAAGAGTGATCCGTAATGGCGTACTGAGGCTAAACAACAACGGTAACAGATCTGGGTGCGCTCGGCCATTTGCAAACAAAGAAATGTGTCCATATATACATGTGTGTGTGTATGTGTGTACGCGCGTGCGTGCGTACGCGTGTTTGTTTGTGTGTGAATGTGTAAGTATGTATGTATGTATACATATATATGTATATGTATATATATACACACAAAAATGCATACATGCACACACAAACATAAATAAACACTTATGAATGTATATGTGTATGTGTATGTATGTATGTATGTATGTATGTGTGTGTGTGTATGTATGTATGTATGTATGTATGTATTTGAAAGCCTCCTCCACCCCATCAAATTTCTTACGAATTTTTAATAAGACTGCATAATATAAAGTGTACAAGGAAATAAGTCGTCTGCTACGTATATAGAATTTGTCATCTTCATTGCTTTTCAGCTACATTATTATCCTACGCTTACATAACTGGATGGGTGTTACCCTCTCATTCAGAAAACTCGCTTAGTTGGCAGTCAGATAAAACCCAGATATTTATTTCTTCTAAAACAGGCATTTCCTTTCCGTATCTTATATTTTCTTTCCTTGTCTACTTACTATTTATAGTAACTGGGCGGGTGGAATGACAGATAAACAGTAGAATGCCGAACTAAATACCTTCCAGACACAATGTCCTCGTGGTGTTTAGTAGCGTCTCTTCATGTTCTGAGTTCGAATGCTACCTGGATCAACTTCACATTACGCCCTACGGAGCTCGATAAAGTAACTCCCATCCAGTCAACTAATTGGATCGTCTTCCACTGTATCTTTCTATAAATAAAATATGGGGTTTGTGCTAATCTTAGAAAACAATATTACTCATAACGAGTGGTGTTGCGACAGCAAACATTGTTCAGCAACGCTTTACATCACTTCCGGAGGTCGATAAAATAAACTCTCAATCAAGAGATGGGTTTCATCCCATTCCCAATGATCTCCCCTGCTAGAAAACTTGGGACATGTACCAATACAGGTTTCAAATTTTGGCAGAAAGACAGCAATTTCAGGGGAGGGAATAAATCGATTACATTAACTCCAGCGCTCAACTGATACTTATTTTATCGATCCCGAAAGTATGAAAGGCAAAGTCATCCAAGGCGGAAGAAGTTATACCAATATTAGAACTCAGTATTACTCATAACGAGTGGCATTGCAGTTGCAGAAACATTAGTTAGCTACGTATAGTTTCTTTCGGGGTTCAAATCTTACAGAAGTTAGATTTGCCTTTAACTCCTCTTTTTGGTAGATAAATATATTCCAGTCATGTTCTGGAAATTTACACATCCAGTTAAGTGTCTCAATTACTAATTCGTAATCTGAAATAAATACCTCGAGCAATATTCACTTTGTCATAAGGTGGCGAGCTGGCAGAATCGTTAGCACGCCAGGCGAAATGCTTAGCGGCATTTCGCCTGCCGCTTCGTTCTGAGTTCAAATTCCGCCGAGATCGACTTTGCCTTTCATCCTTTCGGAATCGATTAAACATGTACCAGTTGTGTACTGGGGTCGATCTAATCGACTGGCCCCCCCCTCCCTAAAAATTTTGTGCCTTGAATAGAAAAGAATATTCACTTTGTCAGACGACGACGACTTATTCCACTATTTTCCTTATTGTTTCTGCCAGTAACCATCCGCTTGTACTGTATATATTTCTTCGGAATTGAAGACACTCTGTGTCATTGTAACCATCGGCATAAAGGTGACCAGAATAGCCTGTGTTATTGCTCAGAAGCAGTGCCCCTGCACAGAGTAAATCAGGGAATTTCTGTGAAAAAGAATGGATAATTAAAAGTTCGACTTTCCTGGTCTCCGAGGGTACAACTCCTTTCTGAAGAATAAATAAAAAAATAAAAAAAATTCACGCGAAGTAAAATAGAAAATAAAGAAAGAACAGAACTAGATACGTTATCATTGAACTATAAACTCATCTCGTGAAAACAATGACAATGGAAATGTGGTGAATTATGTAACGGACTCTCTAACAGATTTTGAGATCGATTCCAGTGTTGTGTAGTCATGTTTTGCCGACATTCATGTCACTCAACTATCTTACATAAACTGGAGTCTAACCTGTGTCGGTATCTTGTTAAAATAATTATATGACATACTACTATACGTCCATATGAAGACGAAATATCTGATTGGATGAAGTAATACACTCTCAAACAAGTTTGAATCCAATGCAATGTGCTTCTTTCATTTAACTGTATTCATTGCACTGAACTCGTGTCTAATCTGTATGTCTCACATGCTGAATGCAAAATTTCTTTTTCAATGTTTCTCAGAACGTAAGCGGCAGCATACGATTATAACCCAACACCTCATAAATCTACAATTCGCATAAATTAGTGATTCTTCCACTCGCTTTAGTTCACGTTAAATATACGAGATCTTGCAGGTCAATGTTCTGATCAGATTGAAGTGAAGAGCGGCGAATGGGGATATTTAGCAATCATACCATACTATGAAATTGAGGATAATAATTGGACCTTTTATGTAACTCCCTATCCCTTTCAGGGACTGTGTAGCCGTTTATACTGGAATGATAAATGCTTACTTTATCATCTTCCGGAGTGAGATAAGCAAAGGACTGTTTAGAACACTTGTACGCAAGTAAATACGCATGTATATGTTTACATACATAATACATACACACATACATAATAAATGCATACATATATAAATACATACGTAATACATACATGCATACATACACACATACTTACATAATGCATAGATACACATAAATACACAGATACATACTTACATAATAGATATATATATATATACACATAAATACACACATACATACATAATAAATACATACATATATAAATACATACGTAATACATACATACACTCATACATACATACACATATATATAGGCATAATAAATACATACATACATATATATATATATATATATACATACGTAATACATGTATACATACATAATAAATACATACAGATATAAATACATACGTAATACATACATACATACACTCATACATACACACACATACATACATACACATGCATTCTTACATAATACATACATACATACATGCATGTATAATAATGCATACATGTATAAATACATACATAATACATACATACACATACATACGTAATAAATACATGCATATATAAGTACATACGTAATACATACATACATACACACATACATACATAATACATACATAATACATACACATACATACATACATACATAATACATACATGCATACACACACATACATACACACACATACATGCATACATACACCCACTCATATGTATGTAGATGCAGATCAATTTCATTGCGTAAAATGAAATATTCTTTTTCATGTCAGATTTCCAAGCACAAGAATTTTGTAAATAGTTTCATTATTCTTTTTATAGTCAGAATATACAAAGATGCATACATATATATACATACATACATACATACATACATACATACATACATACATATATATATATATATATATATATATATATATATATATATATATATATATATATATATATATATATATATATATATATATATATATATATATATATATGAAGGCACTCAGGGAGCGACTGAAGGCACTAGGTCTCTACTCCCTGGAGCGCAGGCGGGAGAGATATGTAATAATATACATATGGAAAATACTGGAAGGACTGGTGCCAAACTTTGGTATCAAGTACTACAGGAATGCCCGCACGGGTCGCCACTGCATGGTGCCAAAGGTACCGTCCACTGCATCTCACATAAGAACGAGATACTGCAGCAGCCTCGGTTTCAGAGGACCTCAGCTCTTCAATGCCCTGCCAAAACATTTGAGAGACATGCAAGACATGGATGCGGAGGTCTTCAAGACAAAACTTGACGCTTTCCTCTCCACGATACTAGACGAACCAATGGCTCGTAATGAGACGCAGCTTAGGGCAGCTGTGTCAAATTCTCTTATACACCAGATGTGCCATCAAAACTCTTGATTGGACCATGTCAGGTGGGGGAGAAGAGCCATGCAAGGAACGTGAAAATCACGGTGGTGCACCAGCATGACCGCAGCCACTTGGCTAAAACACATAAATAAATAAATAAATATATATATGTATATATATATATATATATATATATATGCGTATGTGTGGAAGTACGTATTTGTATAAATGTATGGGTGTACGTGTATTTTGTGCGTTTCTGCATGCGGTTGTGTAGATATACTTTTATTAACGCTTGAAACCTAAACCGCCTTGTTAATGTGCATGAAGTTATCAAAGTCAACATTTATTTCTATATCATTGCTTTTTCTCTCTACATATATATATGTACATACATACATGCATATATATATATATATATATATATATATATATATATATATATATATATATATATATATATATATATATAAACACTTCGACATATATGTGTGTGTTTCATCAAATAAACAGATGCGTTTGTTTTTGACTTTTATTCTTGCAACTAATTTTTATTTTCGATGTTTTCGGATCTGTAAACAACCATATCAAAATACATTTTGTATTATTAGAAAGAAGGAAACCACATAAAAAGATTTGAATTTGTATTTTTGCAACTTTATTTTGTAGCTGTTTCACTAAACAACAAAGAAAAATCAGAAAAATAAATTTCTTACTGAGAAAACTAATGATGGTTTTTGTATCAGGAAGAAAAGATTGCTGTGACGTATGTTTTAACCTTTCGGAGTACCGTTCTTCTTCAAAGAAATAAAAACAGAATTGACATTTTATATTACAACTATACTCTTCTCATTTCTACGAAAACTGACCTTACGGGAAACACCAGAACTCACATCTCCCCTTGCCATAGAATCTTCTTTTATTTTTCAAATTTCATGATACTGACGTTGACATTTGAATATCAAAAGGTATGTCCCGACAACCAAATCATTGAGAGCCGATCATCCGTGAAAGTAGAGTCAAGAAACTGGCTCTATTTCTGAACACTAGTGCAACAGGTAAACAGGTAAAAGAATGTATTTTTCATTGTTTATTTTGGCATAGAATCGTTTCACTTTTGTAATAATGTCTTCAAATTTTGGCACAAGGCCAGCAATTTCGGGGCTGGGGATAAGTCGATTACATCAACCCTGGAACTTATTTCATCGACCCCGAAAGGATGAAAGGCAAAGTCAACCTCGATGGAATTTGAACTGAGGACGTAGAGAAGGATGAAATGCCGCGAAGCATTTTGTCCGGCGTAGTAACGATTCCCGCAATTCGCTCTATTATTTGACTTTTGTAATAATAAAATATTTCCTGGCTTTAAAGAATAAAACCCAACTTCTTACTTCTTTATTGCCCACAAGAGGCTAAACATAGAGGGGACAAGCAAGGACGGACAAAGGGATTAAGTCGATTACAGCGACCCCAGTGCATAACTGGTACTTATTTAATCGACCCGAAAGGATGAAAGACAAAGTCGACCTCAGCGGAATTTGAACTCAGAACGTAGCGTCAGACGAAATATCGCTAAGGCACACTCACACACACAAACATACATGCACACACCACTCACGCACGCACATACAATTATACACTTGCATGTACACACTATTAACGTATATCCAGTAAGGCACGTGGCTTAGTGGTTAGGGCATTCGACTCACGGTCGTATGGACGTGAGTTCAATTCCTGGTGTCATGTTGTGTCTTTGAGCAAGACACTTTATTTCACGTTGCTCCAGTCCTCTCAGCTGGCAAAAATGAGTTGTACCTGTAATTCAAAGGGGCCAGCCTTGTCACACTGTGTGTCACGCTGAATCTCGCAGAGAACTACGTTACGCTTGTCTATGGCTTGCTTAGCCATTTGCCCATTAATTTCAAATGCAAGCTGTTTCGTTGACCCGATCAACTTGCACCTTCGTCGTCGTAACCGACGGAGAGCCAGAACACATATACATACATATATCAATGTAATAATGAAACACCAAGCGATGTATCATACGCTTGTGTTTGTTGGTCTCAGTTTTCCTCCCAGAAGTAATAGAGACATGTAGCTGGAGGAGGATGTGTTTTACTGCCCAGTGTAGGAGTGAAAGGAAGAGATGGGAATGAGCAGTAACCAAACCGAGACTGCTTCGGCTCAAAATCTAAACTTTCCAAAAAACGGAAATATCACACGGTGCTTTTGTTCGAAAGCACCAGTTAGTTTGTTTTCTCATTATCTTTATATCTTTTTGCTGATATACATCGGTAAATGATACTCACGCGCACACACGTGCAACGCTATGACACGCACGCGTAAGATAGAGAAAGGGAGAGAGAGAGAGAGAGAGACATACAGACTGAAAGAGAGGGAGAGAGATCAATTTCCTCCTATGTCCGTATATTATCCACCACAAAGCATTTTCTGTGTTTCTCCTTTTCCATGCCAGCCCGTTATATGGTGTCCTTTTTTTTCAAGTTCGGGGTCAACCAGGCACGATATTGTAGATTTAGCTACAACCATTATGCATAATTCATGTTTGCATAATATATTCTATGCTCAAATAAACAAATGAACTCCGTCATTTTTGCGGGTACTACCATGTCTCTCTCTCTGCTTCTCTCTCCCCTTCTGTCTGTCTCTCTGTATATATATATACATATATATATATCTGTGAAAATATGTGACACTTATTCGGTAGCCATGATAAAACTCCGAGTTTCGGATGCCGGGGTGGGAACCCACACCACCATCTCTTCAGTTATCCGGCCATTGAAAATTTGGAACTGAGAAATTTGCAATGGCCGGATAACTGAAGAGGTGGCAGCGTGGGTTCCCACCCCGGCATCCGAAACTCGGAGTTTTATCATGGCTACCGAATAAGTGTCACATATTTTTACAGATAAATTCCTCTATTTACATAATATCGAGGTCTCTTTCTTTTGTTGACCTTTCTATCAATATATATATATATATATATATATATATATATATATATTTGCACATACATATTTGTGGATCTCTCTATATATATTTGCATACACGCACACATATTAGGTTGGTGCATAATTATTGCGGCTTTTTATCAATAAATTTTATTCAACAAAAAATTTAAACAAAACGCCAAGCAGAAATTTAAGTAGATGATAAATATGCTCCGGAATAAGCATTTAAAGATGTTTTTGTTAAATCTTGCTATTGTTTTTGTTGAATAAAATTTATTGAAAAAAGCCGCAATAATTATGCACCAACCTAATACATGTGCATACACACACACACACACACACACACACACACACACGCACACACACTCGCACATACACACACGGACAAACACACACATGCGCTCAAGCACATATATTTGTACATGTGTGGCATAAATTAGTTAATACATAAACAATATACTTTTTTTCATTTCATTTTTTTTCCATTTTATCTAGTTTCAGCTCATCTGCTGTGGCCATGCTGGGGCACCGCCGTGAACATAACAAATAGAAATACAATATCATGTATTTCAGCTTCATATACATCCGATTAAAATCGAAAAGAATTGACGCAAGCACTAATGGACATAGAAGAAACGGCCTTTCTCTTTTGCAGCCCACTTAAACGAGAGCTATGAAATTGTGTTGCTTTCGTTGTCAATTAGATATAAGATATCTACTGCTACTGAACATTTTTGGGCCACAGTATGCAAAATATTTATCTGGTACTTAGCTTTTGCGCTGAGTAAGGTTTTTTTTGCTAATACTTAACACAGAAACATAGTTTCTCTTGATTCATAGCTTTCATGAAAATTAACCGCAAAAGCATATCTTATAAATTAAAGGCGTTCAAATCAATGTTTGCAAAATGACAACACGCAATATTGCGCACGTGTGGGTGCGTATTTATATATATATATATATATATATATATATATATATATATATATATATATATATATATATATATATATATATATATATATATATGTATATATACATACATATAGCTATATATATATATATATATATATATATATATATATATATAGGCGCAGGAGTGGCTGTGTGCTTGCTTCCCAACCACATGGTTCCGGGTTCAGTCCCCCTGCGTGACACCTTGCGCAAGTGTCTTCTACTATAGCCACGGGCCGACCAAAGCCTTGTGAGTGGATTTAGTAGACGAAAACTGAAAGAAGCCCGTCGTATATATATATATATATATATATATATATATATATATATATATGTATGCACCGATCCATCTGTACTGTTGTTTTTCTTGGAGCTGATCTTTGTATTGACCGATCTTTGCCGATCTTTCTATTGGCCAGTGGTTTGGTAAAGATTCCCTGCTTGAACACAAGCCGTTTTGCTGCATTCTAAGTGCTTGCTAATGTTCATGAAGGGTACATTTTGCTTTGATCTAGTAATTGGGCTGACACATACATACATACATACACACGCACACGCGTAATATAATATTATGAAATCAGCTATGATAACAAACTTTCACACCTGTATTTTTAATTATAATCTATAAACTATTATATAAACTGCAAAATGAAATTCACCTGCAATTGCAAGTAAAACTGTATTTATAAGATGTAATTTACGTCCTTTTCATAATTTAAAACTGTAATTCAAACTGTAAATTGAAATTACAAACTAGATATAGACAGTAAACCGTAATTATAAACTCTAATTTCAAAATCTGTGATTGCAAACTGCAGTTGTCAGCTATAATTATTAAGTCAAAACCGTAATTGTAAACTGAAATTATAAACTGCAAACTGTAATAGTAGATTGTAAATATGTAAATACCAAAGGTAATTATAAACTGCAATTGTAGGCCACCATATTTATTCTACATTGTCTAGGTCAACATAAGCATTGTTTGTAGACATTTCGGTAAATTTTAGTAAAACGAAATCTGGAACATTTAAATTGTATTACGTGATTGTAATGAAAACAAAGCAGTGCACCATGCTGGTCTTCACAACAATCTGTTAAGACTTAAAACAAGTCCCTAACATTTTCATACACAATCATTCACAAACTTATTCACACACATTCCACCGCTGCATTGCGTTACCTCTCGCACGCATACATTCAAACGTATGCATACGAACACACACACACTCTCTCTCTGTGTCTCTCTCCTCCTAACACACAGAGACATAAACAGATGTACTCACAAATATACACACATAAAACGCATATATAAAATCAAAGAGCTACGTAGACTTCTGCTTATAAAAAGTAACATCGTTAGCCGCAGGCATTATTACATACACATATCTGTATAAACACGCCGAATCCTTAATAGATTAACACACACGAATGCATATATAAGTATGTATGTGTGTACGTACAATATGTGCATGTATTTATAATACACACACACACACACACGTATACACACACACACACACACACACTTAAAAGGCTATACGTTCATGAACATACAAGTAGCTATGAAAATACGAGAAAATGCAGCCAAGCAGCTGCGGGCGCTTGTGTGTGCGTTTGATTGTGTGTGAATTTATATACATACATACACACATACATACATGCATACATGCATACATACATACATACATACATACCTACAAACATACATTCATACATATACATACAGACACACGCACCACACAAACACACACACATATATATATTAGCGACGCAAGCAGTGCAAATACCAAAATAAAGAAAACAATTATTTCCAACTTAACATGAATTAATTTTTAGAACGCCAAATACTGCAGTATGCGCCTCGAGTGGTTCTCTCAAGACGTATACTGCAGTATCTATCTATCTATCTATCTATCTATCTATCTATCTATCTATCTTCCCCAGAAACAATAATATTGACAGGGGTCTAACTGTGAAGAGATGAAGGAAGTAGAAGTTTGAGACCAGTACACACAGCCTTCGAATATCGTAGAGTCTCTTTCAAACAGCTAAACATTAACAGCAAAAATAAATACATAAACTTCGCTGAAAAACGAAGAGAACATCCTACGTCTCAGCAGTGAGCACTTGAGGAAGTGCTCTCCTCCTGATGACCTCCAATAGAACCCCTAAACTGCTGGTCGAACATTCCTGTATGTGCAACACTTTATATATAAAAAAAAGTGATTATTCATGGCTACGTTTCCCGAAGACTTGAAGAAAACATAAATATTGACATGAAGTAGAGCCTCTCGTAGACTCGTGATCGTTACATCACATCTCATTTCGAAGGTTATGTATTTGCTATCCAAGAACAGGAGATTTCC
>NC_142937.1:86625607-86635607 GCF_046866305.1 Octopus bimaculoides | reverse complement strand
TGGCGGCTACTGTTTTGACTGCAACTTTTACGTCAGAGCATCTTTCTCCCCACGGCTTTCTTAAAAGTAATAGGAGTCTTCTCTACTCCTACACGACACACACACAAACACGCACGTATATACATACATACATACATATGTATGTATGTATGTATGTATGTATGTATGTATGTATGTATGTATGTATGTATACGTATATATATATATATATATATATATATATATATATATATATATATATATATATATATATAAACAAATAGTAAATCAGTATATGCATATATACGTACAGGTATGTGCATACCGACATCCACCTGTATGTATAGGTGCATATCTGGGTACAGGACATTGCAAACAAACGTAGACGAGAACACACGAGCCACATAGAGAACATTCTACTTCATCAGCTACCCACGTCTTTACACCGGCGTTTCGACGAGCTATATATATACATATGTGTGTGTGTGTGTGTGTGTGTGGCCTGTGTGTGTTCTGTACTCTGGTTATTATTATTCTTTTGCCTACGTTTTGTTTGCAATGTCCTGTACCCAGATATGCACCTATATATACAGGTAGACGTAGGTATGCACATACCTGTACGTATATATGCATATACTCATTTATTATTTGTTTATATATATATTTATATATATATATATATATATATATATATATATATATATATATATATATATATATATATATATATATATATATATAAGTCAGTAAATAGTGGGGTTGTGTTAACCGCACGTGGAGAAATAATAGGAAAATGAAAAAAAGCCAGAATGCTGAACTGGAAGCATAATTTAATAAAGATTTTTTCTAACCGGTTTTCATTGCGAAGAAGCAAATTATCAAGAAGAAGGAGAATGAAAATGTTTTTTTACAAAGAAGTACAAAATGAAGAAAATAATATATAAAACATTTCCTGCTTAACACAAACTTTTAACCCTTTTTTAAAACCTAACAAAACTCTCAACTCTCATGCATCCTTATTTTTCCTACCAATTTATACATGAACTACTATTGAACTACAAAAGCTCAAAGACAATATAATGTATGGGTATATTTATTTTTTTATATATTATTGTTTTATATATTATTTTCTTCATTTTGTACTTCTTTGTAAAAAAACATTTTCATTCTCCTTCTTCTTGATAATTTGCTTCTTCGCAATGAAAACCGGTTAGAAAAAATCTTTATTAAATTATGCTTCCAGTTCAGCATTCTGGCTTTTTTTCATTTTCCTATATATATATATATGTATATATATATATATATATATATATATATATATATATATATATATATATATATATATATATATATATATATATATATGTATATATGTACATTTAAACACAAGAGAGATGTCCATAATAGGACATCTAACCCGCTTGGACATCTCTCTTATGTGTTTAAATGTACACTGTATGTATTTATATGAATAATATATAGTCTATTGACTAGTTTTTTTTTTCTTCTCCTAAAAGGCGAATTCACTGCAGTTGCCGTGGAGAAAAGTTTCTCTTATGGTAAAAACGTGTAAAAATACCATATCTGTCCAGTATCGCCATCTATCAGGATTCCCAGACATCGATGTTTTCAATGGGAAATACGTAAGAGGGACAACTCTGGACAGACCTTATTAAAGTAATAGCTTTAAGTAAAATACAGTCAACAACATTAACTGATTTGCACCGGCAGACCGCCAGATATGTTGCTGACTGTATTTAGTTTAAGCATTTTAAAGCAGTTTTGTTAAACGCTTTGTTTCTTTTGGAAAGTAAGTCAACCAAATAAGGTAGGGAGAGTAGAACTGCATGGAGTAGAGCAAATTTGCAAGTATTAGTTGCTGTGTCACGTTCAGCTAATGTAGGTAGCTTCAGAACTTTGCGATTTGGGAAAAAAAACAACCTCTTCCGGTTATATATTTGACTGAAAGGCATTAAATGGTTATCGTCCAGGGGCAGACTGGAAAATTTACCCCATGATTCTGCTGCACTCTCTACACCGAGAAACTTTCCCATAGGAACTAATACTAACATACACACACACATGAATAAAATATCGGTTGTAGGCGTAAGAGAATATATATATTCTCGTAGATTCGCTTACGCCTACAATCGCAGCCTGCCTACGAACTGGCAAAACTCATACCTTGTGTATGTGTGTTCGATATTGTTTACATCCCTCGGGCTGCTTCTCATTCACACACACACACACACACACACACACACACACAAACATAGCATTTGCCTCAATTCGTGAACTTTCGAATGCTTTTCCTCCATATTTTTCAAAACGATTTTGTTTTGTTTCGCGGACAAAAATTGGCGTCTAGAATTGTGTGACTTGACTGAAGCACACACAGCTCTGAACACATAGAAATGGTTGGCACCAGAGAATTTAAGTCACTTGGAATCGAGATTCCGTTGTTTGTAAGTTTACAACAAATATTGAGATAATAACAGGGTAAAAATAAAGAGGAAGGAAGGAGGATGAAAAAGAAAGACAAGGTGATTATGATAAGCAACACTACGATGACAGCGCTGATGATGGCGATGATGATGATGATGGAGGATGATGGCGAAAATGACGAAAAATATGGCGAAATGAAAAAGATATAGAAGATAACAAAGGAAAAGAAAAACGAAGAGGAATAAAACTATACTACTACTACTACTATTACTACTACTACTACTAATAATAATAATAATGATAATAATAATAATAATAATAATAATAATAATAATAATAATAATAATAATAATAATAATAATAAGAAGAAGAAGAAGAAGAAGAAGAAGAAGAAGAAGAAGAAGAAGAAGAAGAAGAAGAAGAAGAAGGAGGAGGAGGAGGAGGAGGAGGAGGAGGAGAAGAAGAAGAAGAAGAAGAAGAAGAAGAAGAAGAAGAAGAAGAAGAAGAAGAAGAAGAAGAAGAAGAAGAAGAAGAATGTTGAGCGGAACAGAAGTTCAAAGCGGTAGAGAAAGAAAGAAAAATAAAATGAAAGGAACATTAAATAAAAAAATATTAAATATTTATTCTTGGATCATAATTTCAGACATATGTTAACCGGATAAGCCACACGCGCGCACACACACACACACACATGAGCGCGTACGGACTTGAACACGTATATATACTTACGTACATGTGTGTGTGTGTGTGTAAGAAATTTGCCTACTGTATCAAATTTTAAGTCGAAAAAGCATTGGTGTTTTTGGGTTGGTTCTATCAAGCTGCTTTCTTTCTCATTTATCATTAAATAACATAAAATCATTAGCTCGACACACACCATTCCGATTTAACTAGGACATTCCGATGTTTGTCTTGTGTTCTAGTTTGGTTATTTCGTTGACAAATTATTTTTGTTTTTTTAAATTTTATCTTTTACTGATGTCAATCATTTGAGTACGGCCTTGCTGGGGCACCGCCCTCTATGATTTTTGTCTATTATATTTCAGTCTGTTATTATATTCCGATATAAATGTATGAGATCTTATTCAAATACAGGGTGGGTGAAAAGTAAATCGACATTAATAATTGGTAATAAAATCCAAATTCTTTTACAAATTTATGGAAACAAATGATACAGGTTTTTTTTATTTCATGGGAAAATAAAAGTAAATCTTCATATTTCAACGTAAGCACCGGTGGCGTCAACCAGTTTCCTCAAACGGCCAGGTATGGAATGAACAAACTTTTGAAGGATGTCATCTAGTATATCACTGAGAACTTCCTGAATCCGTGACTCCAAATCATCCAGTGTGTGAGGTTTTGTTTTGCACAACTCTTCACATGGAGTGAGAGCTGAAATTCTTGGAGTTCTGGACTTCTGGACTTCTGCGGTCACAGTGTTCAGGCTTTAGCTCCTGCATGTAATGGTGTTTCCATGGACGAAAATTCAATTCTTTATGCAACACCGTACGTATAGTGTGTCTTGTTAGTCCACTTTCACGAGCTGCTTGACATGTTGATTTTTGCGGGCTGCGATTAAACATTTCCTGCACTGCTGCCACGTTTTCTGCTAATCGGGATGTGGTTGGACGGCCACTTCTTCTTGCATCATTCACAGAACCCACCGTGGTATTCAGCTTTGCATGACACCTTTTTATTGTCACCGGACGTAGTGTTGCATGCTTACCTTTCCATGCATGCCATCATCTCTGAACCCAAACAATGGAATTCTACACTTCACGGCATGCTGCTATCGTAGTTCGCTCCTGAACAGTTAAGCGACCGAATATCTGGAAAATAAGAAATAAGACAATAAGAAAATAGAAAATTCCCATTAGTGTTGTCGGTTTAAAAAATGTTTTCGTCACGACTTCACCATCTTTCTACATTAATTTGATAATTTTGCTTGGTATGCCATACTGCCCCATGATATCCCATAAACTGTCCCAATGAACTGAATCGAAAGATTTTTCGAAATCGATGAAGTTTATATATATAATTTCTTATACTGAGACTTGCACGGAATAAAGACACTTATATACAATTAATGATGAGGAGGAGGAAGAGGAGGAGGAGAAGAGGAGGAGGAGGAAAAGAAGGGGAGGAAAAGAAGACGGAGGAAGAAAAGCAAGAATAGGAAGTGGTGGCGGGGGAAATAAAATTGATTGATCAGGCTTATGGACCGAAGGCATTCTAGCCATGATCATACCATGCTTTAGCAAATGTTTCTATCCTTCTTAAAGACGGAAGTATATGATTTGAGGATACTGCTGCTGTTTATAGCAGGTCGATGCCTCAATGAAACAATCAGAACTTTACCAGCACCAACGATAATACGTGGCATCTGACACAAAGTCTTCTTTTCAAACCAAAAGAAATAAATTTACATACCGGAAGCACAAGGAGTTATGCCCGGATATTCAATGAAAACATGGTGTAAGTTGAAAACAGGTGACATCATAATGAAAATAATATGTTAATTAGAAATGAAATCGTTATTAATTAAAACAGTTGTATAACATTGTGATGTACTTTACATCTGCTAAATAATGTTTTTATATAAATAAAGAACGAAAATGTTTCACTGGTGTATGTTGTTATAATGAAAACTTCCCAACTGGAGTTAAAAGAAAAATAAAATAATATTAAAAAAAAATTGAATGAAAATAAATGCGGAAAACAACAGGGTATCGCTGTTGTAGTAATTTCCACCGCCCTAAACGGCAAATTCATAATTATTGACATAAAATTATATATATTTATAATAAACAGAGAAGGAAAGAAAGCGGTCAGAACTTTAAAAAATTCCTTGTATTCTTTCCTGTTAACTGGTGCGCTGGCATTGGCAACGATCAGCCGAAATAGTATAGCATGCGTTTAAAGACTTCTACACTTTATCGCTTATTCTTACCGGGTTCCAAAAAAAGCTACAGGTAGTATTTATTTCTGAACTCATATAGTGGAAAGGGACACGACAAAGCATCTTATCTCAAGTTATAACAATCTGTTGCCACCAATCCACTGCTCTGGATTGCTACTTTATTCATCGACCCTGAAAGTTAAACGCGAAGTTGATCTGAGTAAGATTTCAACCTGAAGTGCAGAGAGCCACAACAAATACAGCTAAGGTTTCTATCCGATACTCTAACAGCTTTGCTAGAGGATATTTAAGTAGTTTTTAGCCGTCATATTAGTAATTTTTTACATTGCATATAAACGTTTCTTACATAATGATATACACCTTTCTCCTCTCTCTTTCTCTCACACCCCTCTCTCTCTCTCTCTTTATCTCACACCCCTCTTTCTCTCTTTCTCTCACACCCCTCTCTCTCTCTTACTCTACACATACACACACACACACATTATTGAAGCCGGAATTTAAAAGCATCAAAACTGCGTTACACACATCAGATATTGAGGCAAAATTTATTCTCCTTCTATAACCAATCAAATATTTCGTACCTTACACACACACACACACACACACACACATACACACACACACACACACACACACACACACACACACACACACACACACACACACACACACACACACCACACGTACACACACATATGATGCAAGGGTTTTAAATCGAGTGCGGTTTGCACAACATTAGCAATAGCAAGGAAACCTGAGAAAGAAAGTGCAAGATATCCGGCTCAGTAGAGCAGCGGGTTTTATATACGAGTAAGACTTGTCTTAGAGCAACGCCTCCCGAAAGACCAGGATCCCTTACTCCCTGTGGGGCTTACTGCACTCCCGGACACCAAACCGAGTATTTCTACATCCTACCACCCATATACTAGTTAGCCCGACTGAGAGTAGACCTGGGAACACCAGTGACTAAGAAATGGTTCCACATCAGCGAAAATCTTGGAACTCCTGAACTAGAGTCCCACAACCTGATGCAGCTTAAAGGCATACGCAGGAAATACATACATACATACATACATATATATATATGTATATATATATATATATATATATATATATACACACACACACACACACACACATATATATACATATATATATATATATATATATATATATATATATATATATATACATAATTCGTGATTCTAGGCGCACGATATGCAGGAAAAAGATGGTATGGTCACGTCAGGAATACATTTGAATGATAATGGCTGAGCAAGAGTTAAACAACAGCAACATAAAAAAGACAACTGCACAGTCATACACACTTTAAACAGACCACATAGGGTATGCACCTGTACATACACACATAATGCATACTAAACACAGAACACATATATACCACATATAGAAAAAAAGTACAGTTGCATACACATACATACTTTACAATAAGACCCCAGCTGTATACACATATATACTCTCATAAGGAACACAGCTACATAAACACATATCCTCTACATGCAGAACATTGTTGCACAAATAGATACGCACTACATACACAACACCACTGCACACGCGCCCGCACACGCACACGTTTCATATGGAACAATACATACAGAACAGCTGCATAAACACTGTCTACATACAGAACACTGTGACTTACTCGCTTTCTGCAAACAATTGTGTACCGAAATCGATAATAGCCATCTGCTTCAACTAGGGTTGCTTTGATTACTGTACTTCCCAATCTTCAATCTGCAACTTCGATCACAGCTGAAATGATCTTATGGATCAACAATGAACTCAGAAAAAGAATGAACTAAGAAAGCGAACTTGTCTGCTCTGAAGACCACTTCTAGCAAAGTACAACGTACAATGAATTAGAAGCCTTCGAAACTGTCACTCTTTGGTACTCGCGGGTAAACTGTAGCACCTGGAAATGGATCACTTTATTAGTGACCGGATTGAATTATGAAATCGAATTATGAAATAGCTACATTAACAAACTCTACGTTCAAAGTGAATAACAAAGGAAAGAGACTTATGAAAGTTCAGATATCATTTGAGTGTCGTATAGTTTCACTTAGACAGTATCTGCTTAAGAACAGTGAGAACAACTATCTCGACCATTTGCTCCAGTCTGAGATGAGCAACATAAGATAGGTGAACTTCCCGGTAAACCCTCTGTAGTCAATTATGGAAAACATACCTAAATAAAATCTAGCGGTGAAACATTCTGCAAACCATCTAAAAGTAATGCTCAAAATCTTGAAAATTATGTTCACAACAGGAACCTCTAACTTTCGTAATCGTTGCATCACTTGCACTTCGAAGACTACACTTTTGCATTCCCAGGGTAAAAGATAAGTACTAAAAACTTTGATCAAAAGACAGGTAAGTCTTGAAAGCCTGAAGATGCAACCGAAAATGTCGATTAACCAACGATATGACACGTGAAGTAGGAATCTGCTCAAATGCCTTTCTTCATGTTATTACTTCCTTTAAGGTAAGATGTTGCTAAAACAATATGCAGGATGATTTAGAAATCCCTTCACATATAAAGGATGTATAAAATTAAAACGCCAAAAGTACTTTTGAATCGCTCTGTACGAAACGTTCCATTGGGTGGACTGCTTTGGAACAACAACAAAACATTTTCGTTGTCCCATGGCATTCCGTCCATGCCGAAGCATATTTGTGTACTCAAAAGATAGATAGTGGCTTCTACTTTAGACATAGGATCAGCAATTGTGAGGGGTAGGGGTGGGTAGTCGATACCATCGACTCCAGTATTTACCTAGGACTTTATTTCATCAAGTCCGGATGAAATGCAAAGGTGACTTCGGCAGATTTGAACTTAGAACGTAAAGAGCAGAAAGGTAAAAACTTTCATTAAATACAAAACATAACAGACATCGTAAAAGCTGTTTGAACATAAAATATCTATGAATAAACGCCAGCTACTTTGTAGATGCGAACATTTAATTAAAAATTAGCGATAGAGGGAATATTTACGGCCAACTATTTCGAAACCTATTACTACTATCCTTAGATAATAAATTACATTTCCACTCAAAATTATGTGCACCACCCGGTAATGTTATTAAGTGATTTTTGAGATGTAACTTTATACCTTACTAAATTATAATGACTGAAATTTGTTTTTTTTAGTCAGAAACTAGTCCACTCTTTATAGGAAGAATTTAAAGAATGAAGAAGAAGGAGACACATATATACATGCACACACATATACATGAATATATACATAAATACATACATGAATGTATATCTATAAGCACACACTAGAATTTAAACATCAATGGTAAAGCTGACAGATTTTATTTCCCACGCGAGGAGGGTGGCCCTGGCGTTCAATCTGCATTAACATCTCATGAGCCCTGGACTGAAACACTGAAACAACATCTCCAGCAGAGAGAAGGCTCAACAACAAACCTGCTCAAGTTTAGAACACGAAAATGAAAACCTCGTAAATATAACTAGTAAACCTGAAGCAAAATTTGAAACAAGGTTTCACACAAATCTCTGTTTAAGGAACATTAAAAATTCTTTGGAATGCAACTGCAAAATAACAAGATAAACTCACTTCATTGAGAAGGTTTTACATAGAAACTTGACACGAAAAATGAAGACCAGAGAGGGAGTAAACAAAGCTAAAAGTCTAGCATGGAGTAGTGATACGTTTCTAGGATCATCTTGAAGACTACCGCCAGGTAATCCAGGAATAAGTAGTTTCCGTCCTGCTACATAATACTCAGAAGGTAGCAAGAAATATAGGCTGTGCCAAGCTAAAATAGAAGACTTTCACTAGATCAATGCCAATGTTTGCTAGATGCTATTACGATGTGGTTGGCAAAGTAGTCTGAAACAGAATAAGAAAGAATAAATAATAAGTAGCAAAGATGAACCCATTAAGACCGATAAATAGAAAACCATTGGTAGAGTATACGGATAAAGCATACATGAAAGTAAGATGTAACCAACTTGATATTGTTGTTGTTTGAGACAACATTTAAACAAGTATGCTGTTTTGTAAATTTCAGTTCCCTATTTGATGTTAACGCAAGTCAAATACTCTGATTGCACTTTTCTTTCATGTTTTCGATTCACTTCTTTAACTAAGTCTGCAAAAGCTTTGGATGGGTAATAGTAGTGTTCAGTTGGTGTTTAAAGCGCTTTTGATGTTTAAAGCGCTTTTGATGTTTAAAGCGCTTTTGATGTTTAAAGCGCTTTTGATGTTCTCCAATCAAACTTTGACCATCTTTTGGAGTTGACTGTAGAGGATCAAACTGGAGAGATGCGTACTACAGATATGCATACTACATAAATTAGCCTGTATAGTTTATATTGAAAGCTGCTAATGTTAGTTCTAGGGAGGGGTGGGTTCAAGACGCATAAGCCTATCTTGTAAGGAAATGGAAAGTCTTGGATAGGGAAAGCAGCCTCTAGGGTTTCGATACGTGACCCATGTTGCGCACTCATACATAGACATCCCTATTGTTGAGAATCTTGGTACAAATTCTGAGATAATTGTTAAGAAAACTCCTTCTAAGTCTTCAATAGGATGAGAAGGCTTGCCTGAGGCAGTTTTTCCCTGTCAAGTATGCAATTGTTGGGAATGATTTTCTCGAAGTACCC
>NC_142937.1:86578107-86620607 GCF_046866305.1 Octopus bimaculoides | reverse complement strand
ATCTTATCTGGCCACCACAGTCCCCAGATCTCAATATTATTTAACATTTATGGTGCATTTTAAGAAAACAAGTAAGGAATCGATATCTTCCACCATCATCACTACAAGAACTGGAGACTGTTTTAGTTAAAGAATGGACAAAAATTCCTTTGGAAACAATTCAAACAAGTCCATACCTTGTAGAATTCAAGGTGTAATTACTGCCAATTTAAAAATAAATTTGTTTGTAATTTTAAGGTGTTTCCATTATTTTGTCCAACCCCTGTATATGTATATATATATAGGTTATAAAGGACACAGGTTTCGTGTGTCACATAGCTAGCTAGAGGCGATGGCTTCTTGGAGCTAATTCACGGCAGCTTTCGTCCTAATTTTGGGACTGCCATGTTGGCTTGGCGATAACTATTAATTTCCAGTACCGCTGCCGTAGTCTCCTTTAGAGAGACTTAGAAATATTAATAACTCTCTCTCTCTCTCTATATATATATATATGCGTATATGGGTACAGGACATTACCAACGGTGCAAATAACATGAAATACGTAAACAAACGAGTTAAATGCGTAAACAACGAGAAAAAAAATGGAAAACAGGACAAATTAACACAACGAAAGACCCTTCATCAGTTGCCGGCTGTTTATTTACTTCCCATTTCAAGCAGATAGATAGATAGATAGATAGATAGATAGATAGATAGATAGATAGATAGATAGATATGATCTCATTACTCATCAGCAGACCTACAAGTGTAAAGTATAAATTTGTCAGAGTGTGATGTTCTTATAAGTGGACAGCCATCACGCACGCGCATGCACACACAACTGTATATATGTGTATATATGTAAGAATAAGTGTGTGTGTGTGTGTTTATTCAGCCACACTCTACCAAGGTAATCGACAAGGGTGTCGTTAATGTACACATGAAGGCCTCGAGATACTTAGGATGGATAAATATCTATTACGCAGTGAGAATTAAGCTATAATTGAATGCAAACATACATATATTTGAACTTTTAATTATCATAGAACACTAAGCGATTATATTTATGATTACGATGATATACGATAACCTCATGTAATTTGAAGGGACTATATTACATCACTACTTAGACACACACACACACATCTAATAATCTAATATATATATATATATATATATATATATATATACATATATATATATATATATATATATATATATATATATATATATATATATATATATATATATATATATATATATATATATATATATATATATATATATATATATATATATATATATATATATATATATATATATATATATATATATATATATATATACATATACATATATATATATATATATATATATATATATATATATATATATATATATATATATATATATATATATATATATATATATATATATATATATATATATATATATGTATTTCATATATGGGCCTGTGCAAATTAGTTTGTCTAAAATATAGTTATAAATTTTAATAACATTAACAACATAATACATTTTCAATAATGTTTCCTTCTGATAATCCCCTGTTGCTGCTTTCTGCATATTAGACATATTTCTGAATTACAGTGGGGGAACGCTAACATTACATATATATATGAATATTTAATGGATTATTCTCATCACTTTGGTTTTATATTGGTTATTATTAATTACTCATCTTCGATATGATATTTTTGTTACGTTAACAGAACAATAATTTAATGTTCAATCTGGTTTCCTAGAAAGTTCTTAAAATATGTAAATTGGTTTATTCAGTTTAATCTAACTTGTAATTTCTGTTTGCTTATAAGCAATGTATTTATGGCTAATTGAAAGTACACATGTTAATGACGAGTCCAACAAGAATCGGAGCATATATATATATATATATATATATATATATATATATATATATACGTATGTATGTGTATATACATGTGTGTGTGTATGTTTGTGTGTCTGTGTTTGCCCCCTCCCCATCGCTTGAAACTGATGCTGGTGTGTTTACGTCCCCGTAACCTAGCGGTTCGGCAAAATAGACCGATAGAATAAGTACTAGGCTTACAAAGAATAAGTCCTGGGGTCGATATGCTCGACTAAAAAAAAGGCAGTACTCCAGCATGGCCACAGTCAAATGACTGAAACAAATAAAAGAATATATATATATATATATATATATATATATATATATATATATATATATATATTTATATATATATATTTACACAAATGATGCACATATGCACATATATGTTTACATACATACGTACAAATATACATACATATATGCACATCTTTGATCATGAATGTCCGTTTTCAATGTTGAAACGGATGTAAATTACAGGAACAACAAAAGCAACAATAACAACGAAAATGGTAGCATTGTTAAATTCGCGAATCGGATGTTTCCTAAACTTGCAGTGCAGTGTTCACGTCCACCTGTAGGCGAGTTACAGAGAAGACAATAGCGAAAGGGTCATGGTTCCAGTGAATTTCTTTCTACGTTCACCGCATGAAGCAGACTGGTCCCCTTTGACAGTTTATCAGCATTCCAAGTAAATTAAACAACCGCCGCCACGACGACGACGACGACGACGACGACGACCACCACCACCACCACCTCCACCACCACCACCACCACCACCACCACCTCCACCACTACCACAATTCAGTGAAGATGTTGAGTTAGAAGACTCAGATACACAAAAAAGGTGAGAAAGTGTGTCTATGTGTGTGTGTGTGTGTGTGTGTGTGTGTGTGTGTGTGTGTGTGTGTGTGTGTGTGTGTGTGTGTCCTCATATACATAAATACATATACACGTGTGTGTGTGTGTGTGTGTGTGTGTGTGTAAGGTAAAGCATTGGGATAACAAGCGAGGAATAACTGCTGTTTGCGTCGAATCCCCACTCGTGCATACATTAGCATACTTTTTCTTATCTGGTTTTAAAGCAAACTAAACGCTAAGGCTTGCCTGAATTCTTTCAGATAAAATACAAGATAATACCATCTTGATAGACCCCCCCCCCACCGACCCCGCCATCGTTACCCTTAAATATTCTATTTAAACAGTGGAAATTTTGATGAGTTCAGTTCTTATAAAATTCAAATTCATCTTAAATAACGCTGCTTAACAAAGGAAATATTTCAAAATACTCATTGGGTTTGAGGAATTTCAACCATGTTTCGTGGTCTGCTACCACAACAGCTCCTTTATAGGATCCAGTTAGCTGAAGACATCATCAGGAGGAACCACGTCCGGTTTCGGCCCCTACTCCTCTACCGTTTTGACGTGGCGGGGCCCCTCCTTTCGGAGGTGTCTTCAGCTCTGGTGTTGGGTGCATGTCTTCTTTCACTGTTTGTGACTGTTCTAATTCAACTGTGGAATGTCCCTCGCTATGGTTATTTTCCAGGAGGTTCTGGCCACACGTCTTACGGTTCATCAACCCGCGTTGTTGAATTACTTTCTTCTGACATACCTTCCCTTGGTGGATTAGGATCCAGTTAGCTCAAGACATCATCAGGAGGAACCACGTCCGGTTTCGGCCCCTATTCCTCTACCGTTTTGACGTGGCGGGGCCCCTCCTTTCGGAGGTGTCTTCAGCTCTGGTGTTGGGTGCATGTCTTCTTTCACTGTTTGTGACTGTTCTAATTCAACTGTGGAATGTCCCTCGCTATGGTTATTTTCCAAGAGGTTCTGGCCACACGTCTTACGGTTCATCAACCCGCGTTGTTGAATTACTTTCTTCTGACATACCTTCCCTTGGTGGATTAGGATCCAGTTAGCTCAAGACATCATCAGGAGGAACCACGTCCGGTTTCGGCCCCTATTCCTCTACCGTTTTGACGTGGCGGGGCCCCTCCTTTCGGAGGTGTCTTCAGCTCTGGTGTTGGGTGCATGTCTTCTTTCTTCTATTCCCTGGCCTCTTCGATGCAGCATCAACGAGTGTCAATCTGCTGATCACGAATCTGATATCAGTTTTTCAATGCCACACATGTATTTTCTCAAAACTTGCTTTCAAAGACAAATCTTTTTTTCTTTTTCAACTAATAAAAAAAGAAAAATAATTGTCTCTCAAATTCACTCACGATTCATTGATGAAAACCACATCGAGGGCAAACAATTCACCAAAAACTTGCTTATTGGTTTCAGTACTGTAGCCAGGTTCTAAAGTTAGGGTAAGTCAAGCTCCAACGACTTCTTTACAGTTATTGATCTTATTGAATTCTTATGGGAACTCTTCTATTGATTTGTAATTTTAAGCCAGGGGCCACAATATTTTGTCGAGGGGGGAAGTTTAATTGAATAAAATCAACCCCATTGCATGGCTGCTATGTATATTGTTGTGCCTAGGAGGATCAAACTCAGAAGATTAAGGAATGCAACTAAACGACATCTAGTGTTTCGTTTAATCTGAAACTTTACTTCTTTTCCCAACTTTAGCACCTTCAGCCTTCTTGAAATAACCGCCAAATCTTCCTCAAATCACATCTTACCGTCTTGGGCATATTGGACAATGCAGTTTCTGACAAACATAGTGATGGTATGGCACCATAGTTACGCTCGATTAGGGCTGATCTAGGAACAACAACAACAACAACAACAATAGCAGCAGCAGCAGCAGCAGCAGCAGCAGCAGCTTTGCCCTCATTTTGGAGGAAAAGGAAAAGTAATTGACTAGATCGTGACGTAACTTCTAATACTATGCAAAAAAAAAAAAAATTTCCCCATACATACAAGCATACACGCATACATGTGTATGTATGTATGTATGTATGTATGTATGTACGGATGGATGGATGGATGGATGGATGGATGCGTGTGTGTGAGTTTGTGTGTCTGTGTGTCTGTGTGCTTTCATATCTTTTAAATAAATTTTATGTATTGACAAAACAAAATTTACTACATTTCGTGCCGTCGTCTATCAGCGCCATCTTGCGAGAGTTATTTATGGTTAGGGGCGTTTTCCTTCCATTAGTAAAATCCATTAGTAACAATTTTCTTAAAGCAGAAACGACTAAGAACACACACCAAATTTTTTTGTATCTGTATATAAGATTTTGCAGTTTGTACACTCTGCAGATGCGCAGCAGCAACAGAAATTTTTCCGTTTTTTTTTTGTTATTTACTTAGCACTCTTTCTCTTTCATTTTGTATTTTTTGCTATTTTTCATTTGTTTAAAAATTTATTAATTTCTTGTGTTTGTTTGCCTCCGCTCATTAACTACAGTTCATTACCTGCCTTTTTGGGGGGATCAATCAACGCATCTTCAATCCTATTGATTGTTAGAAGTGGACTTGAGCGGTCAGTCGATTACATTGATCCCTAGGATTTGAGATGGACTTATTTTATCGAGAGTTTACTTATTTTACTTTCCCCCAGAAAGAGAAGAAAAGATAAAGCCAAAAACAGAAATGACACCATTTGAACTCAGTACGTAAAGAGTCACGACTAAAGACCGTAAGGTATTTTCTTTTGACAGTTTTGTTCTTCACCAATTCTTGTATTATTTTAAAATGCTGTTTAATATTCTTCTGAAACTCTTTAGAAAAAATTGTTTATCAGAAATAAAGTGAATGTATTTTTAGAAATGTTTTTTCGCTTCCAGACGATTGCATTCCACTTCTGCTTGAATTATTACAAATCCCTTTGGAATGCCTTTCCGTGCACTTTAAAACTTTTCAGCATAACCTGTTTTATAAAGATTGTTGTTGCTGCTGCCGTTGTTTTTGTTTAGCCTCAGGACAATCCTGATCAAGCAAACAAAATTATTTTCGAAGACATTCCAGCTGTAACTATCCACTGTTTTAGCCACGTCTAAGACAACAGTACATGCAATATGTCGTTCACTTATTTCTTAATGTTTTAGCAAGGGGAAGAATAAAGACTTATACAGAGGACATTATAACAGGATATGCAATCTGTCGTTCGCTTATTTCTTAATGTTTTGGCAAAGGGAGGAGTAAAAACGTTATGCAGAGAACATTAAAAATTTGATAAAACTTAAGAAAAACAATAAATATATAATTGTATGAAACAGCAATTAAAACAGAATACGTAAAAGTCGTAATTTAAAAACATGAAACACAAACAAAATAATCTACCCTCTCAAAGAGCTCAGCGACTTTGCTTGCCTGCAACTCGTTGTGTTGATACCAAAGGGGACTGCACATATTTTAAGTTAGTTATATTAAAAAGCATTTGATGGTCTTCTGGGAGTTTCTGATTTCTGCTGCAGTCTGGAAGAAGCTTCGTGGTAGGCCCCGCACTAGATGGCTGGGCGTAATTAAGGAATCTCTGCAGACGCTCAACGTCATCTTGGAGGATGCAGAGGGACTGGCATGGGACCGCCGACGATGGGGAGTACTGGCGAACCTGGTCAGCTCTATGCACGATGACGCCTCTGGGATCACTAAGCTGGGATGACCTCAGCCCCATCAAGCAAGAGCACGAAGCAGCAGCAGCATCAGCAGCAAGCAACAACTGTGGTAAATTATTGATGTGGTCTTCACCAACATCTTTTGTCCGACTCCTGTATATCAGACTCCACTTAGTACACCACGTCGTTATTCTTAATTGTTTAATGACTCAGCTGTAATGTCAGTAACACATTGCTCCTTCTCACGATCTTGAACTCCATATTCTCTCACAAAGTGGTGGTGGTGGTGGGGCTTTTGGTATATTTAACACACCTTTTGCTCCCGCTCATCGACCTTTTTCTGTCATTTTTTTTTTGTCTCTGCAACAGTCTGCTATTCCTCTTCAGTGCATATTTTCTCCACGTGCTTGAAAATGGATTGGGTGGTAGTAATCTACTGCTGGCTTAAGGCTTCGATATCCACCACTTCTGGAACAGAAGACAAGGAGAGCTCTTCTTTCTCTTCCCGTACCAGACCTTCGACAGATAATACCATTGGATCAGCGACCTCTGTGAACTGTTGTCGTTGTTGTTGGTCTTACTGCTCTCTACCAATTTCTCTCTCTGTCTTTCCTCATGCTCCTAGGAACAGAAAACCCCGAAGTGGCCCTTACTGAAGAGGGGTTTTTTTCAACTGATAATCCTCTGATCTAATATCATTGAATATCTACTGATATAATAGTCACGGGTGCTCATATATCTATATTTTTTATCTTATTTAGTTAAACAAAGATCGTCTAATTTACACGTCATGTTGCTACTGAATTCACCCATTTTATTTTCATTGTCATTAAACCTTGCTTAACACGAGCCAATGTCAAAGCATAGTGAAAAATAATTTTTTTTAAAAATACTAATGAAAATAAAACAGATGGACGAAGGGAATCGTATAAAAGACAAGGCTGGAAATAGTTTTAAAGAAACGTTAAAATAATGAGAACATTTTCTTTTCTTCATTTTTTTTTTAACATCTTCTTACAGCATTCCAACAGAAATGTCAGCACGTTTCATCCTCCGAAACATTAGACAACGTCTGAAATGACAACATTACTTTATACTTAGAAATATTAACTTAGTAATAAAGAAATAAAATGTTTTCTTGTTTACTAAACTGAAGACATTTTCCCTTGGGAAAAATACTACTTTTTTTCGTTCTTCTTTTTTGCCCGCCTAGCACTTTATATATTAGATATCTTTAGGAGAAGACAATCTTCTGTAATTTATATTTCCTATAAAACTACTAAAACAGAATGCCGTTACCCAGTTACTGTCAAGAATCGCTTCAGTACCCTGTGTCTTAAAATAATTTAAAATGGTATAAAGTAAATGAGCTTTTGCATTTAATAATGTCTGCTGTCTTATCACATTTGCGAATACTATGTATCAGTATAATCTGATATAATATAATATTATATGATATAATATGATATAATATAATATGATATAATAAAATATAATGGTACACTACAATATATGTAACAATATACAATAGCGATTTTAATACAACACTATAACATTTAATATAACATTTAACATAATTTCATGTCATTGAATCCGAAGTAGATTTTTTAGTTTATGTCTATGAACTCGGTAAAGAACCAGATACCCTTTCATTCGAAAGACGAAAGAAAGAAACACCGAGCCAAGGAACCATTAGGTAGTCACATGATTTATTACAAGGAACAGCGAAATCTTCCATCGATCTCACTCTAGTGGTCTTAGAAGTGAAATAACATATTGGATAATAAAATCATTGCCACATTGTATCTGCGAAAAGGCAAGATTGTCATACAAAGGCAGGATTGTCATAGAAAGGCAGAATGGTCATTGATAGGTCTAAGGTTTAGACTCTAAGCAATCAAGATTGATTTGGCGGTTTAACAGCAAGGGAAGTAACTTCAGGATTTTGTATCTAATCCAAGTAATTTTTACCACAGTGAATAATTACTTTTGGAAGTCGCAGCCAGTTTTGAATAACTTTCTATTTCAAAAGTTACTCAGATTGAGGTCTATAAGATCCTTGTAAGATCTCACAATTGTAGAATTTGTTAGAGAATATGAAATGGAAGAATTACAAACATTTAGCATAGACCACCTGGATAAGGATTTTGAACTGGATTTTTATTGAAGAAGCGAAGAACCGCCGAGGCGAGCTGTTGTGAACACAGATAAAACCCAGAATTTCAAGAAAGTTTGTGATGGAATTTAGGTCCTAGAAGATATCAATAGGTTTCAATGCCATGAGGAGTGAAGAATCTAATACCTTTTAACCGTCGTATGAAAATGAAAAAAGTAGGTTTGGCTTTGGGCAAGCAAATGATAAAAATGAGAGTGTGATGTAGAGAGTGAGAGGAGATTGCTGTGAAAGACAAAGTCTAAGAAATTAAGAAGACTGTGTGGGAGGTGGGATAAACGGGAGAAGGTTAGAATAAAAGAAAATGGTAATGGGAACCAATATCTCATGTTGCACAGGAGAAGGAGATTATGTTCCAGCCAAGAGAAGAAAAGAAAACAAAGCGACACAAAGAACATGTGCACCCAGGAGACTACTAAACTATACTGCATAATCTGCAAGCTCTGAGATGCATTGTGCATATGACGAACGAGTTAGCGTTTTAAAGATAGGTTACGTGAATATTTGCTGGCTGCCTGCAACAATATCCGAGGAACTCTCAAAGCCGTAGCTTTACACACATACGCAAACATAAGAATATGGAAATAGAATAGTCAGTCATACATCTTAGTTTTAGTTTGCCCCTTTTCGTATTAAGTATCAGAGAGATTTCTACCCAGCAAGGTGGCAAGCACTGTGATGAGTCAGTTCCCAAGTCAGACTGTCAATATCTGTCAAAACATGTTCCACAGTCTTCAGTCAAGTCTTGACTGGTCTTAACAAGTCTGTCTCACCTCCGGTGTCCCTTTTTGACTTCCACCCGAGAGTGGATCCCACTGGCCTCTTCATGGGTATACGTAGTACAAGCAACGAATTTGAGGAATCCTTGGGTGTTTTACGGCTAAGCCCAGTGGCTTCTGTGACCACGATTCAGTCTACTGTGTTCTCCAACACTATGGATATAAAAAAATCGGGACCACAAAGAAACGAGCATTATCTTCAGCTTGAGTACCCCGGCTCGCAGGGCCCGAAAAGCATGCATCAACTTCTTTTAATCCTGCTTTTACATTCTGCAGAATATAATTGTTGCAAGGCGGTGAGCTGGCAGAAACGTTAGCACGCCGGGCGAAATGCTTAGCGGTATTTCGTCTGCCGTTACGTTCTGAGTTCAAATTCCGCCGAGGTCGACTTTGCCTTTCATCCTTTAGGGGTCGATAAATTAAGTACCAGTTACGCACTGGGGTAGATATAATCGACTTAATCCGTTTGTCTGTCCTTGTTTGTCCCCTCTGTGTGTAGCCCCTTGTGGGCAGTAAAGAAATAGGTATTTTGTCTGTCTTTACGTTCTGAGTTCAAATTCCGATCGACTTAGCTTTTCATTCTTTCGGAGTCGATAAATTAAGTACCAGTTGCGTACTGGGGGTTGATCTAATTGACTGGCTCTTCCCCAAAAATTTCGGGCCTTGTGCCTGGAGTAGAAAAGAATATAATTGTTGCTTTGTGGTATCCATTTGTTTACATTGTATTGTTTATGCGTGACCATAATATCAGAACTACAAGATGGTATATATTATGCATCGAAGTAGACACACTACTATATCGTTCTCTTCACTGATATCGACCTCTATACTAACCACATATCTATTAGAATTGTCGACTGCTACTTATTATACAATTTTTATCCAATCCTTGATGACTCCTATTTTTCTGATATGATCAACTTTTCCCCTTATAACTTAACTTCATCCTTATAAGAAATTTTGAGGATGGTTTTAGAGAGATTTAGCTACCATTTTTAGTATCTCGAGCGATCCCATACAGGCTCCCACAATTGTAGGGGAAAGTTATTCAAAATGTTGTTGTTTACCTCTGGCCGACATATGACCAAAGGTATTCTATCAGACTCGTCTTTTCAGAAGTAGTCTAGCTAGACCTGCATTACTCTAGGCTCAACACACAGAAAAAAAAAACAGCCAAATATTCCTCAAATCATACCTCCTTCAAACAGGAAGGATAGATTAGTAATGTCGTTTTAAATACGCTGTTCGTAATGTATTTTACTTTTGTTGGAACCAGATCCTTTCGTAGTATGTCGAAAATAAAATGGGTGGTGCTACTGACGAAAAGAGATTCTGGGGCAGGTTTCTCTATGAGGGAGAAATATTACACCAAAATTGAATAACCAAGTTACGGTACAGTAGTTTTCAACTAATAATTAATTGGTTTCACATGAACAGCTGCTGTTGTTAGAGGGCGAGACAGCTTAGTAGTCCGGCAATAGTGGGAGGGAGAGAACAGTCTCGTTTAGACGTTACACACGATTTTGATTAAATGGTTAAAGAAAAAAAAAAAAAAAAAGAGGGAAAAGAGAAAAAAAAAATTGCTGAAAAGTAAAATGACAATTTAGTCGACATCAGCAGGAACCAGCAGCGCATTACCATTACAAGAACTGAAACAATTGGGTCTTGAGAGGAAATATGAGAAATACATTTCACCATTTCAGCAAAATGTTTCGTTCTGTTTTATATATATATATATAACCCCTAGGGGTCAGCCACACTTAAGTGGCAATATACTACACTTTATATATATATATATATATATATATATATATATATATATATATATATATATATATATTTTATGAATGTACACTCAATTACATCGACCCTCTAAATTAAGTCGTATTTATTTTATCAATTCCGGGAAGATGAAAGGCAAAATCGACCTTGGTGGAAACTGAACTGGGAATCTAAATAAAAGAGATTCAGGTAAATAACATGCGGCATTCTCAGCAATGCCACGCCGCTGTTCTTATATAATACAACACATCAGTTTTTACTATTAATTCGATAAATTAAAATACATTTATGTTATATTTTTCCGGATATAACATTTATGCTGTAACCATCCGAGAAACATTTGAGTCTGACGAATTGCTTATACGCTTTATTGGTTCGAACCCAATGGTCACTCTATGACCGGCCATAACAATTAATTTCTTAAAAAGTATATTGTTGCTCTAGCGTTTTAAAGTGTGCTTCTTCTTCGGATATATGAACTGCTGACTATATATATATATATATATATATATATATATATATACATACATGCTCACACACATACATACTTATCTATCTGTCTGTCTGTCCATCTATGTATCCATGTATCTATGTATCTATCTATCTATCAATCTATCTATCTATCTATCTATATATATATATGTATATATATATATATATATATATATATATATATATATATATATATATATATATGGTATGTCTTGTATGTACAAATATATGATTGTGCAAGAGACTGCATAGACTGTTATAATGGCAGAAAAAAAAAGTTAGCAAGAGTAACGGGTTCGTAGCAGAGAAGAGCAAGCAATCTCAAAGACTGTTGTTGAACATGTGTTGGTTAAGTAGATGTGTAAATGTATGCGTATACATGTATCTGTGCGAGCTCTATCGTAGAGCAAGAAGTTTACTTTAATTTAAAGTTTATAACAAGAAATTCGTAAATATTTTTCTTCGACATATGCAGCTAATATAATTATGCTTTTGACAATTTCAAACTTATAATAACATTGAGAATTTTAGGCGTGAAAACTATGTTAACTGACATTCTTATATATTTTTTTTCTTTTATTCTTTTACTTGCTTCAGCCATTTCACTGCGGCCATGCTTGAGCATCGCCTTTAGTCGAAGAAATCTACTCCAGTACTTGTTCTTTGTAAGCCTAGTACTTATTCTATCGGTGTCTTTTGCCGAACCGTTAAGTTTCGATTCCTGACCAAACCTACTTCATTTCCACCGTTAACAACGTTAGGGAAGTGCTTGCAACGTGTCATCAAAATATTTTATTCTTTCTCTCACACGTGTGCTTAATCATTGACAGTCATTTTCTATGCTTCCCTCTAAAAGTAAAACGGGCAACATTAAAATTTGCTTTCATATTTCAGAACTCCGATAATAACGATTGAAAAGCCTGTGGTGTTGGCATAATCGCTGTTTAAACATCTATGTAGTTCAAACAATGCAAAGATCCATGGTTTCAGTTCACCATCAAAAGAATCTAAGATTATAGATATATATAAATAGAGAAATATACTATGAAAAAATTGAATATTTATAATTTTACTTCTTTTCTGTCTTGCTATATCTTCTATGTGATTTATTGATTTATAGCATGATACATTAAGGAGCTTTTTCTATGAGTACCATCGGATTAGTTGAATCCATGTTGTGTGATTTAAATCTCTCTCTCTCTCTCTCTCTCTCTCTCTCTCTCTCTCTCTCTCTCTCTCTCTCTCTCTCACTGTCTATATATATATATATATATATATATATATATATATATATATATATATATATATATATATATATGTATATATATACATATATAAATGTATAAACTATATTTAAATTAAGCTTAAATGATAGAACTCAATTCGAGGAATTTCATCGTATCAATCTCATGCAATGAAATTTAAAAGAAAATAATTATGAGCGTTTGTTTCTGAAATTTGAGGGTGATAATATAGTTGTATACTTTTTTATGAATATAGTTCTATAAGGGGATATTTTAATATATGTCACCGGCATCATTGATGTAATTTTCAATAAGGTAAAATCTTAAATTATTAATTGACACATTATTAATTCGCATAATAGCATAACCTGGAAAAAACATGGATTACATGGAAAAATGCGAGTAAGAGAAATGTACAGGACTCGTTATCACACGTCGAAAAAATCAGGACAAATTATTACATCTGGTAAAGTATAGAACAAGAAAATATCTCCTCTTTCATATTTCTGCTTTCTCTCTCTGTCTTTTTCTCTTTCTCCTTCGTTCTTTGTGTATGAATACAAGTGTGTATGTATGTGCATATGTACATAAGTACATGTATAGACAAGCATGCATGTTTCCAATTTTAACCTTCAAATGGTCACCTAGATTTTAGAAACGGAATGTCTTAGACAGTGCACTTAGAACATAACATGGCAACCCATATTTTGAATAAAGCAGACGTCTGCATTCTGAACGCATCACTATGTGGAGCTCACTGCACCTCTGTCTATCAGTCTCTCTATCTCTCTCCCCCTCTCTCTCTCCCTCTCTCCCTCTCTCCACTGTATTACAATTAACCTTCAATTTACTCCAAGTTTCTCATTCCACTTACATTTTAATGTCTTCTTTTATGTTTCCAAATTAACGTTAACTTCACATTTTCTCCTCTTCCATCCAATCCTTTAGCTCTCTCACTCCCTCTGTCTCTCTCATTCACCCTCTCTTTCTTTCCCACCCCTCTCTCTCACTGTCACTCTTTCCATCGTTATAGCCACTCACTAACGTAATCTTTCTCGTTTTCCTTTCTATTTATCTATCAAAATATCTCCCAATGTCTCAGTTCGGTTTCAACTCCCCCTCCGTCTTCCTCTCCTCATCCGTCTCCTCCTCCTCCTCCTCTTCCTCCTTGATAGATGTATTTTGTTGTCTCTTATTATTTACCCTATTTAAAAAAAAAAGAAATTTTCTCATGCCTTTCATGTTTTGTTTTTTATGACATTCGCCCCTCTCTCTTATTACACCCATACACACACACACACTCACACACACACGCACACACAAATGCATAGACTACAGCTGTCGCATGCTATCGGTAATAATTTAGTGTTAGCATATACTACAATGATTTCATCAATGCATTTAGACAGCCATGAAGGCTCAAGTAGTTATACATCTTCTTGGCCGTCTCACCGTTGACCTTGTGTAGTATACAGGACTGCGCTGGTACTATATTCATCCACCCAGAATGTCTGAAACACTAAGATTTCAACCCAGAATGTAAACAAATAAATAAATTATGGCAATATCTTTAAACCAGTTATCAAATAGCTCTGCCCATCGACTGCCATGTATCTCTCTCTCTCTCTCTCTATCTATCTATCTATCTATCTATCTGTCATTTGTTATTGATGATGGCTCCCGTCAAGAGAGCAATAAAAGCAGAAGCGGTTAGGTATAGCAAAGCATTAGCCATAGACAGAAACAGAGTAGAGGGTGAGCTAGTTAAGAAGCTAGAAGAGGCAATTAGAAGTGGCATCTCTTTCTACTGTAGGTACAAGGTCTGAAATTTTGCGGGAGGGGGGAGTCGATTATATTGACTTCAGTGTTTGATTAGTACTTTGTTCACCGACCCCGAAAGGATGGAAGGCAAAGTCGACCTCGGCGGAATTTGAACTCAGAACGTGAAGACGAACGAAATACTGCTAAGCATTTCGCCCAGCGTACTCATGATTTTGTCGATAACAATAATAATAATAATAATAAAATCAGTGCGTGTGAGTTCATTGGCAAAGTAACCCTCCAAAACTATTATCAAAAGGACATCGCTTTTTTAGAGAAGTTAAGTTCATTACAACCCCCTTAATGTTTAAGAGTTCTACTCCCAAGAGTACAACAAAAGAATGCCATTAAGAGTTTTACTCCCAAGAGTACAGCGAAAGCTATTTTTGCTGATGGATGTGGTACCTCCTTTACTTCTCTTGTATGTAAACTGAGCTTTAAAGCAGGTTAGTTTTCTAATTCCCGAATGTTAATAGCAGAACTCATTAACTTCTACATCCTCAGTCCTACATAAACCAGCAGCTACGACAGAAAGACTCGAAATTAAACTGCTGTTTAGGTTATCTCGTTGAAGATACGCTCCGTTACACAATTTAAAAATAAGCGCTTCTTGTGAAATTTACTGCTCACTTATGATTTTCTTTTTCAAAAAGAAACCCCTATATCCTGGAATACCTTCCACTAATTTAGCTCCACCATTTGTGACATTTTCAGCAAATATATCATTAGTTATAAAATATAAAGGTAGAACTACGTTATTTTCCTCTGACTTTTATACGAGACGATGTAACAATTTTGGGACTCCCTTCATCAAAAAGGGAATCCCCAATCTCCATGTTAAGAACTTTGAGGAAAGTAAAATCATGTCACCACACCAATTATCATCAGATTTACTATCTCTGGCAAATTCTCAATCAATTTAATCTTAGCAGTTTTTGGCTGCAAATGGTTCCCTGTGTTTCTCAAGAGCCTTTTGTAAAATACGTTAGTAATATGTTAGTTCCTTTTTGAGGAAACCAGCCGCAGCCAGGGGAATCTGAACAACGACCATTGAGCTGTGAGGTCGGCGAGCTGTATCGAAACAGCTAGTTTCGACAACGATTAACGACACATTTTAGTATCTTCTGATTTTGTTTTGACCTTTTGAAAAGGTTGCAAGATGCAACGAAAATTTTAGAAAAATTAAGAGAATAACTCTCCCCAGACACAACAGTATATATATATATATATATATATATGTATATATATATATATATATATATATATATATATATATATATATATATTCGAAACGTCTAGATAGAATAGAGACAGCTGATGAAGGGATATTCCAAGTGGCTTTCCGTTTTCCTATGTGTTCGTTCCGTTGTCTGTAGTTTATTGTTCTAACGTCCTGTACCCTGATATGCATATATATACACATGTAGATGTAAGTATGTACATATATGTGTGTATACATGTATATATATTCTTTGTATTATTATATATATATATTCTTTGTATTATTATATATATATATATATATATATATGATAGCTTTCCATGCAGTTTCCGCTTACCAGATTTACTCAGAATGCATTGGCCGGTCCGGCTTTGGAATAGGAGACACTTGCTTGAAGTGTCACGCAGAAGGAATGAATCCGAAATCACATGGTTGCCAAGTGAGCTTCTCAATCCCATACATACGCCTGCGCCTGTACTATATGTCTGAATTCTTATCTGTTCGATTGATAAAATAATTACGAGTGAGAAATATGTACTAGAGTCTATATCATCAACAAAACCCTTGAAGGTGGTACTCCAGCATGGTCGCGGTCCAATGACTAAATCGTCTAAAAGAATAAAATAACAGTATAAATGTATTCATATTTTACATCATCAACCACGCCCAGAATTAAACCATTTAGCATAAATTCCTGACATATTTTCGAAATTATTACCCCCTACAGCCACAGATTATGAGTAAAACGTCATTTTATTTACCAGTCTTCACAGAATGTTCATTTATAAACTTACCATAGGGGTCTTCATAGGAATTTTTCTGAATTTTTTGTTTTCATTAAAAAACACTTTAACAGCAGAATTTTTTCTATAGATTTTTTAATAAAAATTATACAGGCGTAGGCGTAACTGTGTGGCAAGAAGCTTGCTTCCAAACCACATGGTTCTGGCTTCAGTCCCACTGCGTGGTACTTTGGGAAAGTGTTTTCTACTACAATCTCGGACCGACCAAAGCCCTGTGAGGGAGTTTGGTAGACGGGAATTGAATGAAGCTCGTCGTACACACACGCGCGCGCGCATATGTATGTATTTATTTGTGTGTGTGTGTGTGTGTTTGTCACCCACTGTCACTTGACAACCGATGCTGGTGTGTTTACGTCACTTCACTAAGTGGTTCGACAAAAACAACCGATAGAATAAGTACTAGGCTTAGAAGGAATAAGTTCTCAGGTCGATGTGTTCGACCAAAAGTGGTGCTCCAGCATGGCCGCAATCAATTGACTGAAACAACTAAATGAATAAAAGGCATGGGTGTGTGGTTAAGAGATTCGCTTTGCAGCCACGTAGTTCCAGGTTCAGTCCCTCAGTGAGACAGCTGGGCAAGTGCCTTCTACTATAGCTTTGGGCCGGATTTCGTAAACGGAAATTGCATGGAAGCCCTCCTACGCATTCTGATTGAATCTTCTGTGTGTCACCGACAAATTAAACTTCATATAATCAAGATACCCTTGGCCAGAAAAGTAGTCTGCAGTGTACACCTCGCTTGGATATTTGACCACTTCCGAGGTTCCGCTCGTTATGAAACATACGTAGCCCGGAAATTATCTGTTCTTATCTAATCTCATCTAATCTTATCTACTCAAGTTCTTAACTTTTCAATTTATATCTATCTATATACAGTAATCCCTCACCATATCGCGGTTCACCTATCGCGCACTCAGTACATCGTACCTCATCTATCGCACACACGGCACATCTCGGATTTCTTTTGGCTAATATATGTATATTCATATCGCGGGACTCCTCAGTATATCCGGGTTTCTGTGGCTGATAGGTATTTATATTTTTTAAATTCAACTATTTCTGCGGGAGCTTTTGGAACGTAACACCCGCGATAGTCGAGGGATTACTATATATATAGTAACACCTGCGGTATTCGAACGATTACTATATATATATATGTAATAATGCCCTTTATATAAATATATATATGTATATATATAACCGCAAACGCACCGATGTACACACCCGCACACACCTGCACATACAAATACACGACGAGCTTTTACGCAGTTCCCATCTACCATAGTCACTCAGAAAGCAATTGTTGAGCCCAAGATATAATAGAAGCACTTACCCAAGATGAAGTGCAATGGAACTGAACACGAAGCCACTTAATTTCGAAACGGACTTCTAAATCAGAAAGCCATTCATTCGTATTAAGAATCAAAATGTTGGATTTTAAGACAAACCAGTTGTAATAGGAAAAAGTAAAAGAATACAAAGCTATTAGTTAAGATATTAAAGACTTTTACTTTTCAGACTTTTATTTCTATTATATTCACGTGTGTATGAATCTGTTTGAACATAAATAGTTTAAAAATAACCCTTTTTTTAACACGTATAAATAAAAGATGCTGTTATAAGCATGACATTTAGAAACCACTTCTTTTTTTAGTAAGTCCATTGTCTTAGAAACTGAGCCATATATACCTCTCAGCAAAAACGTTTCGTGTATATGTGTGCGTGCATATGTGTGTGTGTATATATGTGTGTGTGAGAATGTGTGTGTGTGAGGGGGTAGCTATTCATACAATTGTGTACAAGTCTAGAAGATGAGGGTATGGAAAGAAAAAACGAAAATGCTGCAATGGGGTAAATGTATGAGGAAGAGTAGATGGAAATAAATAGAAACGGATAGATTACTCGCAAAACAGCTGTATGTATGAATTTACGTATACATGCATGTAATTATGTATGTCATTTTTATTTCAAGATTCCTAGCCAATAGAGAAAGAGCCGGTTTCTAACCTAGATCCAAGGCTCCTTCACTGGATTTTCAACATCATCAACAGAGTATTTTTGTATGTATGTATATGTGAAGATGTCTATGTTTTGTTTTATGTATGTATTCTCACACATATAGCTACATATCTAGACATTTTCATATATACTTAAATGATAAACGTTTGCAAAGTTTTAAAGATTTTTACTAATCTAGTGATGGATTGGATCTGTAGTCTTCAAGTCAGTTTTCTCCTGTCTGGTTTTGAGAAGCCTAATTTCTCAAGATTGGTGTTTAGGCAGTGTGTTACATATCCCAGTGTCCCAATAATTACAGGTATAAACCTGAACTTGTAATCTGGACAGAGTAGCTGTACATTCCTCAATAGTTCAGTGTAGATATTTTCTTTTTCTCTGATCTTTAGCTTTATGTTAACATCCGAGGCTCCGGCAGGGGATGGTGGTGAACCCTGCTGTACTCTTTCACTACAACTTTCTCTCACTCTTTCTTCCTGTTTCTGTTGTACCTGTATTTCAAAGGGTCAGCCTTGTCACACTGTGTCACGCTGAATATCCCCGAGAACTACATTAAGGGTACACGTGTCTGTGGAGTGCTCAGCCACTTGCACGTTAATTTCACGAGCAGGCTGTTCCGTTGATCGGATCAACTCGAACCCTCGACGTCGTAAGCGACGGAGTGCCAACAACAACAACAACAACAGTGAGTGACTAATGGGCTACATCCTTTGTAATTACAACTGAGTGCAAAAAGATATCATTCGAACATTATGTCTAAATCCACCATTTCATTGCTTTCTCCACAAAGAAATTCAGTAATGTTACTTATAGAGTGACGATCCTCTCGAACAGCAGTATTGAGATATATGGGGTAATTGGAGACGTGGGGTACGTCTGTACGAGGGGTGTATTATACTTAGATGAAAGGGAGAATAAATGTAGGATGAGGAGTGCAAATAGATGAAAGGACAGACGATAAAGATGTAAATGTGGAAGCAGTGAAGATAAGAGGAGGAAGAAAAGAAGAGGAACAGAACCTGTATACGTTTCTATCTTCCTACATACACGCAATACGTTTTATGTTTGTCTGTGTGTGCGCGCGCATATGTGTATATGTGTGTGTGTGTGTGTGTGTGTGTGCCTGTGTATATATATATATATACACATATATAGGAACCAAATGTTGGTAGCAGTACATACATACACACATGCGTGTGTGGTAGTGGTGGTGGTGAGGTGTGTGTGTGTGTGTGTGTGTGTGCCTGCATGTATGTATGTTATGTATGTATGTATGTATGTATGTATGTATATGTTTCCCTCTAACGTCATTTGATCCCTTTCATAATGTTCTAACTTCAGAATTACTATGCCATAATCTCTTCAGTAAATTAACAGTAAATTAAGACATTTCTTTCTTGTGATGTCTACAATTTAATTTTCATATGAACCGCCAATCGGTGTAATTTTTCACTCATTTGAAAGCATTGCCATTGTTAGATTCCCCCCTCCCCCCCAATCCTTCATTAAATTTATTTTCTAAAGATCCATCACTTTATATATGTTCCAAAATATTCTTTCTCCTCTGGTATGTACTTTTCTTCTGACCGCTTGCTCTGTTTTCGTCATATTAGGGTTTTTTTTTTAGTTTTAATATATATTTTAGCCTGTACCTTTACCTATTTTATCAAGAGTCTACATCAGTCATTGAATTTCATGTGTTATATTTCTAATCAAAACAATTTCATCACCATAATTTAAATATGCCAAATACTTTCTACAAATTTATTCATCTCCTTCTCTTATGTATCCGATTGTTTCTTTCATATGTTGTTTATAAAAATAGCGAACAAGGAAGGCGATAGAACATCTCTTTGCAGTGCCCCATCCCTATACTCAAATTCATTGACTGTCTATGTTTACCTAACATTTACTTCGATATGATTCCTGTAATTGATTGCCCTTCTCTTCTGGCAAATCATAATGTAGTACCTTCTAAATAACAACCCTATGTACAATACCAAAACCTTTCAGAGTTTCAGTGTCTATCAAAGTCTTATCAAGGGCTGTCTGAATTTGATCTGTTGTTGTATAGCAAGCCAGAGCAAAATATCTTGTCACTACAACCTAATGATCACAGTAAGCCTATGTGTTCATATCTTGGTATATTTCCAAACCAAACCGAATCCTTTAAAAAAGAACTTGCTGATCAGTCATACTCCTCCAGTTGCCACTCTCTGAGATCATGCGATTTTGATATCCCATTCGCTACACTGAGCTTCCACTCTTTAGATATCTTTTCAATCTTCCATATATTACGAAACAGCTTTAGTATTACTATTGCAATTATGTGCTTATCTCTTTTTAGAATTTCCTCTGCAATTCCATCTAACCTCGGAGCCTTTCTGATTGTCGTTCAATTGTTCAATGGCTCTTGCTAGTTCTTCAATGAATAACAAGGGCCCTTATTTATAATATATCCTAGTGTTTAAAGAAAATGTCCCTTATGATAAAATTGTTGGCTAAAGGAAGCTGATAGGTCTTACAACATTCTCATTAGTATCTCCAGGCCCATTCATATTGATCGTCTGATCCATATTTTTGTTGCTATTGCCAGCTTTCGGATTTAAATCACCAGTCATCATTTTCATGTCCCTTGCTGATATTCTATCAAATCCCTCTTCCAACAATGTCTTCTGTGGTTGGATTATTTATAGATGAATAAAAAAAAAAATAATACGGATGTTAATAATAACGAAAACTGCAAATAAATTAATGGCTCCAATCGCGAGCAAACAGAATTTTTAAAATATCTGAGTTTAAAAATAGAAATTCTAAAATACGTGATGGAATGATCGAACATTGTGATAGTGTGGCAGACTGGAGTGGATGGAGAGCACAATGGAACGATACAAAATTGATATGTTGTCCCCGAGTAAAGCTGGATTAAGAAGGACGGGTCAAATTACGACGAAGGGTTACATATTTCTTGATATCCAGAAGAGAAGACGTGAGGTGTGATGGAATCTGTTCGGTAGAAAATCAAAAATAACTCCATGAGCACGTACTTACATTCATACATACATACACACATATATACATATATACATACATACATACATATATACATACAAACATATATACATACATACATAAACACACATACATACATACATACGTACATACGTACATACGTACGTACATACATACATACATACATATACACACACATAATACATGCATACATTCATTCATACATACATAATATACATACGTACATACGTACATACGTACGTACATACATACATACATACATACATACATACATATACACACACACACATAATACATGCATTCATACATACATACGTACATACATACATACATACATACATACACACATGATGACTGCTACCCAATGTCGAGAAAACTGTAGCTCCATTGTTCACTTAAAGCAGCGTGGGTGTGGCTTTTCAGTCCTGCTAAGGATTTACACTCTTTCCCACAGATGTGGAAACGGTGGGCGCTTCTTGCAGCAAGTGTTCAGAGAGTCACCACCCACGCTGACACAAGTCTTCATTCCATCAAGGAAAGTTTCATTGTTGTTTGGCCTTTTTTGGTTTATATATGGCCTCTGTCAGAGTTGACCAAATATCTGCAACTTTTTGAGCAGGCCAGGGCATTTATTATTTTTGTGAGTGCGTGTGTTTGACTGGTTCTTGTCCTTTGATGTAAGTTTTCTCTCTTCACGATGCCGATATTGTCCAAAGAAAAAGACCGTCTTTTGAAGACTGATACAGATTGGTTCCGATGATATCGTAGGTGAAGTTGTCAGGACGCAAAGCTTCTGTCCTAAATTGATAGTTTTTTTTTTAAAGAAATTAACCCACTAAAAACAAAAGGCGAATTTGAGCCTGGCATGATTTGAACGAAGAGGATCAGAACAAACAGCGCGAGGTAATATATCTAATATTTTAACAACTCTCCAATGCGCCAACTAACATTTCAGATTGTTTTTATAAAGAATTCTAGCTAATGTTCATTACTATCTTCGCCATTACGGCTATTTGGCTCCCCTGACTGTAACAAGAGAGATGTCTAGATATTAATGTAAGCAATACTTGATAGGGACATGTTAACAGTTGAAGCGTAACGGTTCTCCTCGCAGCAAGTACAAATGAGTGAAGAAAGGATAAGATGATACAGAGAAAAAGAAAAGCAGAGAGAAATTATAGAAGAGAAGAAATGATGTTGAGAGGCTATAGAGCATGTATAAAATTCGTGCTAGAAATTGTTATCTATGTTATAAGTAAATTAAAACCTGAAATATATCTAACCGTCACTCACGGGTGAGAATGGCTTGGTAGCATGTACTATGCTTTCGCTAATTGATTTAGGTGCCTCTGTAGTCGCGTGCAGACATAGAAATCGTCTTGGCACCCCTTCCCCTAGCCTTGACCCAATGAAACATCCACGATGTGATATTTGGAGGGGGAGAAGACTGCACCAACACAACTCCTAAGTTATTTACGTCTGAGTGTACTAGAGTAACATGAATTTAAGTGAACTACTTGAGACTTCATCGCGCCACTAGGTTTGGGAATTGAACCCACAATCTTTTGTTTACGAAGTGAGATTTGCGTTAGTTTTTCCAAAACGGTGTCCTACAATACAATGGTGTTCCGCATGATGTAGTTAGATACAGAGCATAAGGAATTATACTTATAAATGTGAAAAATACAAACTGGTTTTAGCCCATTGCCTGCTATGAGCCGATTTGGGGGTCTGCTAAAAACAGTCTCTCTGTCGGTTGTTCGCTGTATTTAAAGTGAATTGTTTATGCACTCTGCACTTGCAGAGGTGTATTTAACAATATTTAGTAGTTAAAGTTTGTCATTATTAACTCTGGCTAATTCTAGAGGACATTTTATGTCATAAATCGCAAGTTTTGAACTACAAAAATACTGACTGTTTTGAAAACGTTTTTCTTTTTCTTCCTTTCTTTGTTTTACATTTCCCATCTATATCATTCATTGATATTTCATACACATTCGCATTTGATACTATAGTTTTCAGAAAAACTAAAATGTTTATTATTGCAATTGAATAGAAAAGGATAAATATGCTTTTTTTCAGCGATCCCCATTTGAGACTTTTCGAAAAATTTATCATAATTTCCAAAATAATTCACAAATGATGAAAATTTAAATACAATATATTATCTTAAGACACTTGGCAAAGCCAAAAAATATGAATAAAACAAATTGGCTGTAAATGGGTTAAAAATAGTCCTGATAACTATACTTCATTTATTGAATAAAGATGTAAGTACTTCATAATTTTCTGTGCGTTAAATTCATTATATTTATAGGATAAAATATATAAATAGCGTTCTTAAATGATCGTTTGTCTTCAAACGCACAAAGCGCGCCAAAATATATTTCTCAAAAGTGCATCGTGACGAATAAAAGAAAATGTATCACTTGACCTGCTAGAAGTAGAAGCTACATTTCCTCAAATCACTCCCTACCGTCTTTTAAGAAGGGAAGCCTAGATGTACTATTTCTGAATATAAAAACGTTTTTTCATAGCCGCAACACCTTTGGTCATAAGTCTGCTCGATCAGGGTCGACCTGGAGGTAAACAATATTCTCTTTCTTTCTACAATAAGCACAAGAACTGAAGTTTTGGGATAAAGGGGTTACTCAATACATGACCCCAGTGTTTAACTAGTACATATGTCATCAACCCACCGAACGGATGAAATGCAAAGCTGATCTCTGCAGGATTTTGAACTCAGAGGGTAAAGTCGGATGAAATGCCGCTAAGCAGTTTTGTCCGACGCGCTAACGATTTTACCAGCTCGCTAAAGAATAATAAACAATAAATACAAAAACCAAAACCACACCTATTCGGAATTTTCGTCTTATTTTTGTTTTAAACTCGCACAACATTTAGAAATGTCAAAAGTTACTCTCTCTTACCAAACAAGCGAATCCAGAATTTTGGATATTTATTTTAAATGAAATTTGTGCCCCACTGATGAGATCATAGTAATATAGAAATATGTCCAGAATTGTCTCCCGTTCTTGCAGAAATAATGGAGAAATATTGGCTTCAAATTTTGACACAAGGCCACCAATTTCGGAGGAAGGGGATAAGTTGATTATATCGACCCCAGTTCTCTCCTAGCACTTATTTTATCGATCTCGAAAGGATAAACGGCAAAGTCGACTTCGGCAGCATTTGAACTAACAATGGACAAATATTAGATTAGTTATTTGCTAATATCTTTTGTTGCTCGCATAATCATTTTTAGTTTACTTTTATACCAACGTAATTGTCTGTCTGTCTGTCTGTCTATATATTTTCGTCACCATTTAATAACTCTATGTTAGTTTTTAATATTCTTGCATTAAATATGCTAACATTAACTTAAGTATTTTAATATTCTAGTTTTAGAATTTGCTTTTATTTTTTTTACCTTGAATAAGTCTGTTTGGGCGGAACTGTGGCTCAGAAGTTGATTAAAATAATCTTTTAAATGTTGCTTTTACAATTGGTCATCCTGTTTGTTCAGTAGGTTTTCCATCTTTAAATTTAAGACTTGACACATGTGAATTCTATTTCAAGTTTGGTGAATGAGATTAACTACTACATTATGTATATTAAGCGACTGGCTATTTAGAAACTTTTGTAACGTGTGTGATTCTTTATCTGACTTAGAGCAATTTTGTTGAGGAAGTTTTCTTTATTGTAATAACGTATAAGGCGGTGAGCCAGCAGAATCGTTAGCACGCCGGGCGAAATGCTTAGCGATATTTCGTCAGTCACTACGTTCTGAGTTCAAATTCCGCCGGGGTTGACTTTGTCTTTCATCCTTTCGGGATCGTTTAAATAAGTACCAGTTACGCGCTGGAGTCGATGTAATCGACTTAATCCCTTCCCCAAAATGTGAAGCCTTGTACACGCACACACTCACACACACTCACACACATGTAGTTATATCTTTGTGTTTGTGTCGATATGTGTGTATGCGTCGGTGCAGGATGGTTAAAAAAATACGATATGTCGTGAGAAAATAATTGGCCCTAATTTTGTTCCTGTAGCTCCCTCTTTAGTTCAGATAATCCCTATTTCTGTCCTTCTCTAAGGTCCATAAAATAAATACTAAGCGAAATATTGCACCCATATAATCGACTAAAACCCTTAAAGGCAGTGTCCCAACACGGCCTTAGTACAATGATTAAAACTTGTACACGAATGAATGATTGTCTAATCGGCCATATTGCGTTTCTTGTATGCATGATTACATGCATACAAATTAGAACTGAAATATTTTTAAAAAAAGAAAAAGGAAAAGAAAAAAGAACAAATAAAAAGAGTCTTTACCGGAAATCTGAGATGTTTATCTCCATATCACTTTCTGAATTAAAACAGCTGTCATTTTTGGCATGTGGGATGCTCTCGTTCTCTCAAGAAGACAACAAAGAGAAAACCGAAAAATAAAACCAAAACAGATTAACATAAACATAAACAACAGCAGAATCAACAACAATTGTAGCAGCAATAGTAACAACTATAAGGGCAAGTGAACTAACGGCAGAAACCTGAACGCCGTCTTTAGATTTCCGTGAGATACACTGGACAGTTTGGTTAATGTATTCTGAAGATCTTAAAATAATTTTGCCTTAATCTGAGAGAAAAGGGAAGGTTTGCCGTCTTTTCTAAAGCCTCCAAGACTGGTTATAAGAAGGACTGGAGACATCCTCAGGTCAGAGATACTCTGGACAGTTTGGTTGATGTGTTCTTAAGATTTTTAAATAATTTTTAATCTGAGAGAAATAGGAAGGTTGGTTCGTCGTCTTTTCTAAAGCCTCCAAGACTGGTTATAAGGAGGGCTGGAGACATCCTCAGGTCACAAATACTCTGGACAGTTTGGTTAATGTATTCTGAAGATTTTTAAATAATTTTTATGCTGCCTTAATCTGAGAGAAAAGGGAAAGTTCGTCGTCCATTCTAAAGCCTTTAAGATCGGTTATAAGGAGGGCTGGGGACATCCTCTGGTCAGAGATACTCTGGACAGTTTGGTTAATGTATTCTTAAGATTTTAAAATAATTTTATAATGCCTTAATCTGAGAGAAAAGGGAAGATTCATCATCTTTTCTAAAGCCTCCAAGACTGGTTATAAGGAGGGCTAGGGACATCCTCGGGTCAGAGACCAGGAACGACTGTTTGCAAGATCCTGTAAACTCATCTAATGGTATGGAAGAGCCATGTGGGGTTATTAGGCCTGGTGACGGGTAAACCTATTGATGTATAAAAGGACATGGTTATCAAGTTTAGGACATAATCGATTATAGATCGGTTCGATCTATAATCATAAAAAAACATAAAAAAACAACAACAACAAACAGCAATAACTGTGACAAGAACAGCAGCGATGACTACTGCAACGTGAACTACAACAACATTGTCAACAAAATTTTTGATTACGTCAACAAACATTGCGGTTACCCTGGCAACACCACAAACATTACGTAATCTCCACCATCAATAACAACAGCAACAGCATCAACTGCAGCAGCAAATACAGTTACAGCACGGCTACTTCTACTTTTACTACTACCTACTGCTAATTCAGCAGCAGCAGCACCACCACCACCACCACCGCCGCCGCCGCCGCCGCTGCCTACTACTACTACTACTACTACTACTACTACTACTACTACCACTACCACCATCTCCACTGCTACTACTACTGCTGCTGTTGTTGTTGTTGCTATTGCTGCTGCTATTGTAATGAAGCCTGTTACATCAACAACAATGTGCAATGCAATATGGAATGATTAGTAATTCAATGCGGGCGGGCGGGCAACTTAACAGCTTGAGAGAGAGAGAGATAGAGAGAGATAGAGAGAAAGACAGACAGAGACAGACAGACAGATAGACAGAGACAGAGAGAAAGAGAGAGAGAGAAAGACAGACAGAGACAGACAGACAGATAGACAGGGACAAAGAGAAAGAGAGAGAGAAAGAAAGACAGAGAGAGAGCGACAGATAGACAGACAGACAGATAGACAGACAGAGAGACAGACAGACAGGCAGACAGTGACAGAGACAGGCAGACAAAGACAGAGAGGGGGAGAGAGAAACAGAGAGTGAAAGAGAAAGAGAGTGGGGAGTGAGTAAAAGATAGCGTGGCAGGGAGAAAAAAATGTCACTTGAGTGAAAGATGTGTATTTTTTATGGTGATTTGGGAATGGTTCGTGGGAATGTCCGCTGCACACCACTTCAACAACCAGCCCAGTTTGGTATTTCATGCGTCATCTACACAATGTAGAGCGGTTTTCCATGGTTATTGCATCCCAGATGCAATATCTTGTTGCAACAGGGGAGTATTAACACCAGATCATGCCGCAAGTCTGCTGCTACTGTTGCAACTGGTACTAGAATCGTAGTCTTGTTGTTACACTGCATCTCTTCTACACGGGCCATTCAAACAGCTTTTGCTCCAACGTATCTCTATTGGCTCCGAGGAAGTGATCAAAGGCCCTTTTCGATACAAGCCCGTCGTAAGCAAAACATTTTCTATTCGTCTCTTTTAATCGGTTGACAAACTCTTCTAATCTTGTATCCATTCTTATTACATGATCGCTAATCCTGACAGATTATCCTTTTTTGTAAGACCCATTACTTTATAATTGCACGCGTCAATTCCCGCATAACTAATTCACTAATCGTGTCCCTGAAATACGATGCATTCTGTTTCCAGGATTCGGAATCCTATTTTATTAAATCCTTGTCTAAATCCACCACACCGATCACAAACATTTAGTCTGTATAATCAACTATTTGTAACTATGAACAATTTACACTATTCCTATCTGTTAGTCTGATATAATCTAGATTGCTTACTGGCGCTTGTTCAAGTCCAAATTGCTGTGTTAGGTAACCCAGACGATATCAGCAAGATAAGGGAAGCTACAGAATTCTTACACACTCTCTAACATATGCTTTTGCAACCCAAGCTCTACGTGCGTCTTAGATGCCATTCCAGTCATCCTAACAGCTTTAAGCAAGATCCTAGCAAAGCTACCTGACGCCCGAAGAAATCCACCTTTGTAGCCTTTATCAGAAGACAACTAGTTACCAGTCACTGCCAATTCCACTGCGCTCACATTTCAGAACACCAATCTACCCTTCGGGTATAGCTAGAACTGAGCCTATCTCTACATTCTTCACTTCTGTAGCAGTTCTCTCTCACCATTCGCTCTGTGTCCACCAAAAGAGGCGTTGGTCTAGTAGTCGGCTAGAAGGTGAATGCGTAAACGTGTCTCCGAAAGTCTGGTCTGACTAATGGTTACCACATCAGAATTTAATAACCTGAGGTAATTCAGGTAGCGTCCTGATTTACACCCGGCTCATAAAACAAAGCAGAAGTCTGTATTGATATTCACACAACTTCATCGAGTTTAAGAATACCACCGTACCTTTTCGCTGAATTGGGACATGACAAGTGTAGAGGATGTCTTTATTTGGTCATTTGATATGCTCGAAGCAGCAAGCAAAGCTCTCTCAAATCAACCCACTTCTTAAAAATGGGAGGATACATTGAATGATATATTCCAAGATACATAATGTCTGAAAAATATATAGGTGAAACAGCTTTCAGCATAGTTTTATCCTATTAAGGCCGACCTGCGTACTAAATACATCCATCAGGGTTAGTGCGACTGATAGTAGTAGTAGTAGTAGTAGTAGTAGTAGTAGTAGTAGTAGTAGTAGTAGTAGTAGTAGTGGTAGTAGTAGTAGTAGCAGCAGCAGTAGCAACACAGCAGCAGCAGCAGCAGCAGCAGCAGTAGTAGTAGTAGTAGTAGTAGTAGTATAGTTGTAGTGATGGTTGTGGTCATGGTTATACAGCGATTTGGTGATTAAATTAGATTTCTTAATTAGTTATTTAACTACATGAAACCAATTTTGTAACCGCCAACGGTTGGTTTTAAGTTACCGTGTGTGAAGTTTTAAAGAACTGATATACTTCAATTTTCTGTTATTATGCTAACTATTATATAACGTGGTATATGTGGTATATTTCTTCTTCTTGCTTCTTCTTGCTTCTTCTTGCTTCTTCTACCTTTCATCACACGCCGTGTCTCCCGTCAAGTGTGGTAGGTCGCCAATGCCATGTTGAGCGTCTCTTCCAATATCATCAAGGTAGGCAAGTGATTTTCTCATCCTCTATCAAGATGTAGAAATGTCCGAAGCAAAACATCCGATGTGGCCTAGTGTCCAGCACAACGGTGAGGCAAAGCCTATCCTACATTGAACAACAATAGGAAAGGTGGATGAAAAGTGTCCATAAATATCCTTTTATAATCACGCCATGAGCTATTTATTTTAAGCCGTTCTGAAAAGCCTGGTGAACGTACTATCGCTGTGGTCACGAAAATCCATTTTCATCGTTTAGGTCTCCGCTCTATTGAAAAGAATGTTCACCACACAATCCCTAAAGAAAGCCATCATCGTTGACTTTGATATACTTCATTTGTTAGATGTTGTGAATGAAGCATGTTACGAGTAGCCAAGTTTTGTTAGAAAGTTGTTGTTCTTGCTGTCATCAACGTAGGATCACACTTACTTGAACTAAACTAACCTCTTTGAGTTATCTGCTGTCTTTTATCACTACAATTCTTTAATCGAGGTTATGCTTTGTTCATGACGTCAGAATAATATCGAAACGCATCCAAAGTTGTCTCCCGTACTAGCCGGAAAAACGAAAATATTTGAAAGATTATTAATTAATGTAATTTTTCTTTTTGCTTGAAGATATAATTATTCCTCATTAGTTTTTTAATAGCATATGTCGTAAATGTGCTAACACTAACTAACCGACCTCGGATGGCGTCAATGGCTTCCTTCAGTGCTGACACTTCAAGCTCCGTGATTTATTTATCTTTGTTACATAATAAGAATTTCTACTTGAAAGTGTTAAGAATCCAGTTTGAATGTTTGTTATTTAAAATCAGAATAATGAATTTGTTTTTGAATGACTTATTCAGAGAAGGAAGTTATCAGTGAACCATTTCAGGGTCTCTATGTGACTAGTGTGGCGGCGGAGAGAGGAAGTTATCTCCAGACCGGAAATGTAACCCGAATATTAGCAATAGAGTGGACTCCGCTAACTGCATACAAGACCCAGGTGGTGGTGTGACAGAGAAAGAAAAGAAGAGATGGTGGTACTGAGAAGTGGTGATAGTAAGAGATGGTGAATGTGGGAGATGAGTAAAGGAAAAAAATTGGAGGGGAATTCTGGGATTGAGAAGAAAAATATGAAATAATGAAAAAGGATCATGTGTCCGAGTTAATCGATTTTAAGTACGGTAATATTTCAAATGTGCTTATTGGATTAAATAAATATACTTATTTATCATGGAAGCGGACTGAGGAACAGGATTAAGTAGTGAAGAGGGGGAGAAACGAAAGAGAAACGAAAAAGAAACGAAAAGTCTCATAGATGTTAACAGGAAATGAGGATTATTTACAAATTAGCAGGAAGATTAAAATATGGCTACTCGGTAAGAAAAAAAAAAAAATAGGTCTTGTCTGCTCGAGGCTAGGATATGATGGTGAAGCAATTTTTTGTTCCTATATTGTTAAAAAGTTTCCTGGAATAAAACATTAGTTTTTAACATTATGAATTAAAAAAGAAAAAACGAAGTATTAGTTGCATTAAACAAGGGTCTTATTAAGAACACAATAACTGCATAATCAACCATTCCCCCATTGTCTATGGAATCGTTCTTTGAATAAACAACAATGCCAGATGTATAGTTTATGCTGAGAACAGTTCTAAAAACATTTTGCTTATGACCTGCCCCCATTTTTCAGAATTTTTTCTATAAAATAATATAAGAAGGGAAGTATCTGTTTATGTATATTTTTTCATTTTCTGTCTCCCTCTTCCCAGTATTTTTATATAATTCTTTTTTTCAAACGCCTTTTAAATAATTAAATCAGCCTACATTTTGAAACAGCCATTTGTTAAGGATGCCGACAAATCTTATATATTATTCGACTGACTTTTGCGTAAATACGTACACCGACCCTAAAATACTCTGCGTAAATCTCTTATTAAAAAACGTTGTGAATTAGTTTGTGTGAGGAAGAGGAAAAAATCAGCCCACTTTTGAACAACTTACACTCATTAATTGCCGACGCAGACCGCCATCGTTTTCTCAGATCTAACTGTTTAGTTTATTGAAGTGCTTTGCCAATAAATTGTCTTTATACTCTTTCTCTCTCTCTCTCATTTTACTTGTTTCAGCCATTTGACTGCGGCCATGCTGGAGCACCGCCTTTAGTCGAGCAAATCGACCCCAGGACTTATTCTTTGGAAGCCTAGTACTTATTCTATCGGGCTCTTTTGCCGAACCGCTAAGTTACGGGGACATAAACATACCAGCATCGGTTGTCAAGCAATACTAGGGGGACAAACACAGACACAAACAAACATACACACATATATATACACATATACGACGGGCTTCTTTCAGTTTCCGTCCACCAAATCCACTTACAAGGCTTTAGTCAGCTCGAGGCTATAGTAGAAGACACTTGTCCAAGATGCCACGCAGTGGGACTGAACCCGGAACCATGTGGTTGGTAAGCAAGCTACTTACCACACAGCCATACCTGCGCCTGTTTATAAGAATATTACGCGAAACAACGAAAAATTATTCACACGTTCACAAATCCTACTAAAGTTATCGACCAATTCGCCCTCAAATCACACGTTACATATTGCTTTCCAATGTTGGCACAAAGCCAGAAAGTTCAGAAGAGGGCGTAAGTCGGTTACATCGACCCCAGTGCTCAAGTGGTGCTTATTCTATCGACCCCGAAAGGCAAAGTCGACCTCGGTGAAATTTGAACTCAGAATGTAAAGACGGACGAAATACTGTTAAGCATTTTGCCCGATGCAGTAGTTATTCTGTCAGCTCGCCGCCTGAATCACACTTTACATATTAAAAACAGCATATTGTAGATAACATAAGCTTAGACACACTATGACCCAATAGAAAAAAATAAATAAATACAAGCTGCTCAAACTGAATATTTTGGTCATCGGTCCGGCGAATTAGACCTAAACTGCGATTTAATAACATATAAGAACAATAAATTTAGTAGCTTTAGGAACAACACTTCTCAATACGTCATTTCAAACATTTATAGCATATGCACGAGTTTAGATTGATGTAAAGAGGCGTAAGTCCAGCGGCATAAGTCCAGCGGCATAAGTCCAGCGGCATAAGTCCAGCGGCATAAGTCCAGCGGCATAAGTCCAGACATGTCGACGTAAGGAGCAGCCGTGCAATTTCTTCGACGCAAGATCAATGAGAAATAAAATCGACATCGTTTTACAATTAGAACGTAAAAAGCTCCTGAATAGCGCAATTATATGTTGCTTGATGCACTACTGACTCTGACATTTTCGTCTTCTTTGGTAGACTTACGAAAGCACAAGGACTTTCGCTTCATATGTCCCGATGATTGTATTATTTGAGTGGAATTCTTCCATTATTGTCTTTGAAAGCTGATAATATTTAGGATCATTGCTCATCACGGAAATACTGTGGCTTTTAGAGTTTATACACGCATACGTGACTATGTCACTTCACATGTTCTGGTTTCGATCTAGGAGACAATCGCCTCACAGTTATTTTTTACTGGGTCCTAAGCTTACAAAACCGAAGACAAGCTTGTAAATTTCTTTTCACCTCATGACTCCTTGGTGCAACCCTATCCGTTCTGCTAGTTATTTTAGTATCCCGTGAACAATCTCGCTTTCAAAATGGTCGAAATCCTTCGCTTGGTGCAGAGGTATTTGATATTTAATACAAAGTTAAGTACTGCATTAAAAAATGTTAATTCAGCAGTAAATAATTAACTAACTTAACAATTGGATATTTAAATGTTGATTTAAACATCTGGAATTATTTAGGCCATAATCGGGATCTTCGACAATAAAAGAAAATATGGTCAAAAGATATTCTATAAAAACGCAAAAACAATTTAGATAAAAATCTTTTTTTATTCTATATTTTTTTTTTTGCATTTCATTTCATAATTTTTTCTCGCAGATGACAACGAAGATTTATTTGTTTTAACAAACACATAATTACTATTCTTTGTGAATTGTTAACTGATTTCATAGAATGTGCCCTTGCCTTACCCCAGAAAGTTTTGGCATATGCGTATCATGCAACTCTTACGCATATATGCATCTGCACATAAACGCATACATATGTGCACGTATATATATATATATATATATATATATATATATATATATATATATATATATATATATATATATATATATATACACACATACATATATGTATACACACACACACCCGCACACACACATATATATATATATATATATATATATATATATATATATATATATATATATATATATATATATACATACACACATATGTGAGTGCGTGTGTGTTTGTGCGTGTGTATGTGTGTATCTATATGTGTGTATACACGCACAGCACGCACGTATATATGCGAATGCAAAGAAGTTTCTAGAAGACAAGGACACTTAAATTTGTGTGCTTGTATGTATGTATGCATGTATGTATGTATGTATGTATGCATGCATGTATGTGTGTGTATGCATGAATAGAAAATGAACTGTAAATATTTGTGCATTAATTTATATAACTGTTTTGTATATTATTGATGTAGATATATTTTTTGACACCACCTACTTTAATTCTATTCAAGTATAAACACACACACATACGCCTGCGCGCACCATACGCAGTCACACGCACATAAAGATATATATGCATGTAAATATGTGTGTGCGTGTCTTTTTATGCATATATCTTTCTCGCCATGTATTTGTTACGGTGATAATATCAATGGAACATCCCTCCCACGTGACGAGTGGTATGTGCTAGTCTTTACAAATACTGTGCCGTCGGGGTAGTCGGTCAAAAATAGTCGTGTCTTACTTGTCTAACTAACTATACTGCTATACCGCTGTGAACGTTATAACAGTCCGACGTTGAATTACAACAGTATCCTTTCCGTAGAATAGCTTAGGCTCGAAACATTAAAGACTTCTAATCTTTGTGTACGTCAACCTAATACATCGTGTTTGTATATTTTTACCTCGACTTCGCGTTTTTGATTTCATTTTTGTACCACACATACACACACACACACACGCACGCACACACACGCACACGCACACACATATACACACACAAATATATATATATATATATATATATATATATATATATATATATATATATATATATATATATATATACACATCTGTATATATGTGTATGTATATATATATATAGGAGTGCCGGACGTATGTGAGAAAAATACCAGGCTGAGCGCAAATAACAGATCATGGCTGCAGTGATTATATCTGTATCCGGTGTGGTGTGTTGTGATGGCTGCAAGGATAATTGGGGACGGGAGGCATAAGTGCTCTACAGTACAGTCCAAAAGACACCGGCCATTTATGTGGCTAGAATCAATGCTACTCGGCAGCGCTGGAGATAGCAATACTGCCAGATTTTGCCAAAATCATTGCGATCATTTTCATTTGATAGTCAATGAAATAATTACATTGCAGTGAAAACCGCATGTGAAAGCGCAATTGCGTTGCTTTATAAAGTAAGATTTACAGAATGCTCCCTGTCTTTTATTATATGTTTGTACGTATCATGTATACACATACACACACACACGCATATATACATACAGGGAGATGTACGCTATCCATTCATTTATGTCAGGCAAGAAGCAGACTTTTAACCCGACCTCCATATCGTCTCACTGCGAAATAGCCCCATAAATCGCTTAGTGCTCATCTACAAATTATATTTATAAAATTTACAACGTGCTCTTTTCTTCCTTTTATGCATGTACGTACACTAACACACGCTCTTCCACACACATATGTATTTGCGTATTAGTAGACACATACACGCACACGTGCGCGCATGCTCACACATACACACACGTACACACACGCATATAGTTATATAATCCGTTAGTAATACTACATCGTATTTCAGACTTTCATATTCATGTGTATTGGATAATCATCAGATAATTAAGACTTAACTTCTTATTGAAATATCAGTGACGTATGTGACTCAATTTCTTAAATCTTATTAAGGGTTTCCGATATCGCGTTATGGATATTAAAATATGGCAAGAAGATTAATTAGTTAGAAATAATTATTGTTGGGACTATTTCATTTGGGCTAGTTAAAATGAAGGGGTGAAGGACATTATGGAGCGCGATTGTTAAGAGAACAAATTTTAGTACACTGTTGTTATAATAAATACCGGATGTTGGTGAATTGAGATCACGAAGACATTGGTAAATGTGTCGTGTGTATAGTTGAAGAAAAAGTATTTAGATTACTCAATACATAAAATAGACTTAGTATATTTGAGCCAGAATTTGAAATTATTATTATTATTATTATTCAGTAGTTTTATTTTTATAACGTGCTTTCACTTCACTACCGAGCGCAGCTCTGTGCGCCTTGGGTATGTGCTGTGGTTTGCTGTGGTGCTCTTATGTTTACTGTATTGAAAGTGTTTTGCGTAGGATGTGTGCAGTGCCCAGTAGTGCAATTTTCTGTATGTTATATATATTTGTAAGTCCTGCTATTTTTGTTATGTATTTGTCTGAATATTTTTTTATTATACCTAAGGCACCTACTATGATAGGAATTGTTTCTGTTTTTAGATTCCACATTCGAGTTATCTCTATTTCCAGGTCTTTGTATTTTGAAAGTTTTTCCATTTCTTTTAGAGAAACGTTGTCATCTGCTGGTATTGATACATCAATTAGAAAGCATTTTTTAAATTTTTTATTATTATTATTATTATTATTATTATTATTATTATTATTATTATTATTATTATTATTATTATTATTAAAGCGGTGAGCGGGTAGAATCGTTAGCACGTCGGGAAAACTGCTTAGCGGTATTTCGCCCATCGCTATGTTCTGAGTTCAAATTCTGCCGAGGTCGACTTTGCTTTTCATCTTTCCAGGGTCGATAAATTAAGTACCACTTGAGTACTGGGGATCGATGTAATCGACTAGTCCCCTCCCCACAAATTTCAGGTCTTGTGTCTTTTCTAGAAAGGATTATTACTATTATTTCATATATGCTCAATTCCTAATGTCAGGCTACAACAAGGACCCTCTTAAGTATCCTAGCTGTCCCTAATAACATTGTTTTCTGCAGCTGTACAAAACTGGGTTTTATGCCTGTTTCCTCTATCCATCTGTTCAGATCTTTATGTATAGTTCGAAATGCACCTATAACGACAGGAATACATTTTACCTGCACTTTCCATAGTCAATGGCTAGATCTTGATACTTTGCTATTTTTTCTATACCTTTCATATTAATTTTTTTCATCATTTGAGACTGTAAAGTCAATTACCTGGCACTTTCTGTTCTTTTTATCTACTACTACCACTGAATCAGGCCTTCAAGGTTCTGTAACTCTATCAGTCTGAATGTTACAGTCCTACAGCATCTTGTATTTCTTACTTTCTAGTACTTTATTAGATTCATGTTCATACCATTTATCAATATGTTCAAATTCTATCTTTCTACATAACTCCCAGTGTATTACTCTCCCTAGGTTGTCATGTATTTTCTTGTATTCTTTCTGTACCAGCATACTGCATTCACTTACTAAATGAGTAACGCTTTCCTCTTTTGATTTGCGTAACCTACATTGGGAATCTACTTGGTTTTTGTCTAGCTTGGTTCTTATCCAAATAGTCCTGAATGCTTGATCTTGTGCTGCTACTAACAAACTTCCTGTCTCCTTTCTCAGCCTTCCTTTTTGCAACCATAACCATGTTTCATTACTATTTCCTGCAACTATCTTTGAGAATCTACCATGCAACGCCTTCTCTTGCCAGTCAGATAACTTCTGTTCTTTTTTTTCTGTTTATTATTATTATTATTATTATTATTATTATTATTATTATTATTATTAAAAGCGGTGAGCTGGCAGAATCGTTATACGCTGGAGAAAATGCTTAGCGTCATGTCACCCGTCGCTACGTTCTGAATTCAAATTCTGCCGAGGTCAACTTTGCCTTTCATCCTTCCGGAGTCGATGAATTAAGCACCAGTGATACACTGGGGTCAATGTAATCGACTTCTTCCCTCCCCCTAATTTCAGGCCTTTTGCCTTTAGTGGAAAAGATCATTATTGTTATCGATTTTGTTGTTATTGCTGTTGTTGCTGGGGGGGGGGGTTCTGTTAATAAATATAGAACTGCTGAATGAGACACGAACGAAATGTGGTTCAAAATATTAGTTCGGCAAAGAATTCACCAGACAAAAAAAAATTCTTACTGACACAGTATTTTGTTATTTCTGTAACAGAACAAACCGAAACCGAATCCTGTAATGTACTATTAATTTCCTTTTAATTATATAAAGCCTATATTCTTACGGTTATGTGGTATTGGTGACCAGTTACGATGTCCCCCGGGTTTATGCATTCCTAAGTAACCGACCATTCTAGAATGTTCCATGGTGGAGTTAAGGGTATCAATAACGCTTGCAGAAGTAAAATTAAATGGGCGTCGACAAGTTTGCACATTTTACTATTATATTATTATTATTATTATTATTATTATTATTATTATTATTATTATTATTATTATTATTGTTGTTGTTGTTGTTGCTGTTGTTGTTGTTGTTGTGCGGATATTTATTTTATTTCTCTAAAGAAATTTTAAGAATTCGAAACAGGGCGGAGCAATATTCATACGAAAATAATCTCAGAACCGGTATGTGTGTCCTGGTACTGAGAACTGAAAGAAACATCGACTGTGTAGTAACAACAACGACAACAACAACAATAAAACATCAACGATTACAGTGACTACTCATGCTGATTTGTAATATTTAGTTACTTAGTTCTTTTAAGTTCTGATTTCAAATCCCACCGTGGTCTAATTTACCATCCATTCGTCCTTCTGGCATTGTTAGACTAGTACGTAATAGCACTTCATTTTATAAATATATAAACGACGAATGCAGTAAACTTCAAAAAGAAAAAGAATCACCACGTGTTATATAAAAGCTCTGACTCCCAACGTCTGTACAGTCCAACGTGGATCGCTTGACTGGCTAGAAACAGTAGCCAAATTCCATCAACAGTGTTTATCTGTTTAGAAACAAATGATAAGGAAATTGTAAAGTGTAGCTCAGGATGTGCTAAAAGACGGCATGGTCATCACTGAAATGTCTTTGATTATAGATATATCGAATTAAAAGAGACCTGGGATTAAATGATTACGATAAACAGTAACAACGATAAATTCCAAGAAAGGCAGTTGGTTAGGGACCACTGAGTTTCCGGCAACATTTTCTGAAGACGGCCATTAATATTTCTCGTTTACTTTCCAATTAACAGAAAGATATGCTACATCAAATCGATTATAATTCCCAGGCGGGAGCGACCAGTACACAACTGGTACTTAATTTAACGACTCCCTATTATTTGCTGTTCTTTGCTCCTGCGTGTGTCTGAATGCATTTCCTATTTTTTTTTATTCTTTTCATTTCGTATTGTTTACTTTGGTGGAGAGGGTTCTGAGAACGATGAAGGTGATGGGGGTGATGTTGATCAACAGTTACAAATTGACAAAAGGGGGGGATGAGGGAGAGGGAAGCATGGGTAGGGATGGAATTCTGGCGGTGAAAGGCGCTCTAGAGGTTAAGGTTTAATGCAGGGCTTATGACGAAGTGGGAGGGCAAATATAATATCGCTAACGAGAGAAGAGACAACTAACGCACACACATACGCATATGTGTATGTGCATATGAACACGTGCGCCTATGTGTCTGTATGTGCGCATGTCTGTGTTTGTTTGTGTGTATATATATATATTATGTATATATACATACATACATATATATATATATATATATATATATATATATATATATATATATATATATATATATATATGTGTGTGTATATATATATATATATATATATATATATATATATATATATATAGAGAGAGAGAGAGAGAGAGAGATGCATACGCCCACATATGCATAAAATGCTGGTTAATTTAAGGTTGAACTGTAACTACGTGTTTACATTTAACCAAATAAAACGTATACTAAAAGAGGACGTAAATGGGGGGAAACCCAGCATGATTCTAACCTACATCAACCGCGTTAAGGCGTCGGTCTAATTACCACTGTTATACATGACCGGAACGAAATCCGCCTGTCGCATACAAAATCTGTTACACCTACCTGAGAATACATAAATCTTAGTACATACACAGTTTGTTCCTTTAAACTTGTCTTTTCTCATTACACTTAAAGCGGTGAGATTCTTCCATCGCACGCTGCTTATTGTCAAGCTATGCATTAGTAGTTGTCTTACGTGGTATATATATATATTTTTTTGCGCCCGTTTAAAGCCTAGCCAGGCTCATGGGCCCGGTTTCCCGGTTTCTATGGCGTATACATCATTCTTCGAGATATACTTAAGTTCTTTGTAGAACTGAAGCCCTTCTCTAACAGACAAGTCATTTTTGTATGAGTGAAGACCTTCTCAAAGATTTGTGAATATGAGGGAATTAGTGTGTATAATATGTACGCAGGTGTATGTGACGATATACTTATGAAATATGTATGCATATCTCACTAGTGTATGTGATTAGTTTTTACATATCATATTTAAACGAGTTCAAATGAATAATTTTTGGAACGTTTTAGAACTTTCCATTATATCATAAATCAATTAGATTTGGAATACGCGGTACCATTTACTCTGTTCTTTGAAAAATACTTGTGCATCTATCCTCGTTTATCACGGATGTTTGGTTCGAACGTTGCTGTGTGGTAAGAAGTTTGCTTCCCAACTACATGGTTCTGATTTCAGTCCTACTGCATGACACTTTAGGCAAGTGCCCTCTCTATAGCCTCAGGCCAGCCAAAGCTTTGTGAATGGAGTTGATAGACGGAAACCTAAAGAAGTCCGTTGTATATAGATATACATGTGCGTGATACAAACACACAGAAACACACATTCATGCATATGTACGTACGTACACACACACACACACACACACACAAACACACACACAAACACACACATTCTGCGTACATTCTGCCACTGCTGATCATTAGCAATCATGATTGCCCTTGTAGTTTCCAGTATTTCTTTGACGATGCGAATGTACACAGCGATGAAATCTGCTTGCTAAAGGCGTTTTGAATATTGCTAGCTTACGCAACTTACTAATGGCACTCTCAAGAGAAGCCGCAACCCTTTCAGCAGTGAGTCGCCATCCGATACGGCGTTTCTCAGACTAACAATCGTCCTCAGTTTGACATCAGACGTTTCAATGTTTCTCTCGTTTTAACGTTTCTATTATTCTCTCCCTCCCTTCCTCCCACTTCTCCCTCTCCCCCTCTGTCTGTCTCTCTCTGTTTATGTATATGAGTATCTAGTTGTTTTTGTATGTGTGCGTAGTGCTTCTCTCTCACACTCTACCCATATGTGTATATTTCTGCGCGTGCATTCAGAGTGTGTGTGTGTGTGTGTGTGTGTGTGAGAGAGAGAGAGAGAGAGAGAGAGAGAGAAAAAAGAGAGATACAGACAGACAGACAGAGACAGAGAAAGAGAGAGTATGTGTGAATGTGTGTATGTGAGTGTTTGCTTCCAGTACCAAAACGTACTATTGCCAAAACAGTTTAACTGTCCAATGAGCAGTACTAAATTGCCAGCGTCCAAACAGCCGCACCCAATCGTCCCATTCTGCTCCTGGTTTTCTACGGGCGTCTCTTTCTTTTTAACACTAATCATTTCCCCATACCATATAAATGTTATTTACTGTCTTAAATGCCAGTTTTATCGTTTCCTGTACACTGGAGAAAATTGTTATATGATTGGCGGATTGAAATCACCAAATGTTTACAACGTGTGCATTTAAACAACACCACATCACCTGTTGCTCCTCATTTCAACTCAGTATTTCCCAATGGTGTTATTTTACTCAATGAATCCCCCACTTTCGCTATCGCAAACAACAAATCTTCATCTTTCGCCAATGATACTTCTTAATGTGACCAATGTTTTAAAATTCATACATCTTGTCTTCAAAAATAATAAGATGCTCGTGATCGAAACGTCTAATCTATGTCAAAACAATTCTAACATAATGGTATGTTACATAATATTATAAACTGTACATACAAGGCACGATATTACAGCAAAAATACTATCTTTAAGCTAGCGTGTTCGAACTAATGTATTGGTGTGTGTGTGTGTTGGTATTTGATACACACACACACATATATATATATATATATGTTTGTATGTATGTATACATGCATGGATGTGGTGGAGTGTAAGAGCGTTTGAGCGTGTGTGTGTGTGTGTGTGTGTGTGTGTGTGTACTTGTGTGTGTGTGTGTGCGTGTGTACAAAATACACGCTTGTACGTGTATATTGAAGGCATATATTAAGACAAGCATGAATCCTAAATTTCTAGTATTTCCAAAATTTTCTCAGCGAATTCTCTTCATTTTCCCTTTCATTTCATGAAATCCCTTTTCTCTGTCAATAGCTGACGTGGCTCCATTAATGTTGATCATTTTTGATTGGCCACGAGATGTCACATGGTTAAGGGATTCTCTGTAACATTACCATCTCACAATATTTTTTCAGCTTCTCTCTC